>NC_091789.1:12538453-12841484 GCF_029378745.1 Bos indicus | reverse complement strand
TCTTTGTTGAATAAATGTGTAACTGCATTCCTTTTCATATCAACTATTTTTTCAGAGTAAGTTTATGAAGTGAAGTGAAGTGAAGTTGCTCAATCGTGTCTGACTCTTTGTGACCCCATGGACTGTAACCTATCAGGCTCTTCTGTCCATGGGATTTTTCAGGCAAGAGTGCTGGAGTGGATTGCCATTTCTTTCTCCAGGGTATCTTCCCAACCCAGGAATCAAACCCGGGTCTCCCGCATTGCAGGCAGACGCTTTACCGTCTGAGCCACTGCTTCATGCGGTGTAAGTTTATACTCGCAGCAAAATTGAGCAGAAAGTACAAGAATTCCTATAAACTCACTGTCTCCACCCAAGTGTAGTGTCTTCCACCATCAACATCTTTCACCAAAGTAGTACACTTGTCAGAGTGGATGGACCTACATTGACACATCATTATCACCTAAAGTCCATAATTTACATTAGGATTCACTCTTGGTGGTATACATTCTGTGTGTTTTGACAAATGTATCATGACATGTATCCATTATTGTAGGATTTTACAATGAAGAAAAGCTATGACAAACTTAGCATATTAAAAAGCAGAGATATCACTTTGCTTACAAAAGTCCCATAGCTTACAAAAAGCTATGGTCTGTCCAGTAGTCATGTATGGATGTGAGGGTCAGACTATAAAGAAGGCAGAGTGCCAAAGAATTGATGTTTTTGAATTGTGTCGCTGAAGAAGACTCTTGAGAGTCCCTTGTATAGCAAGAAGATAAAAGCAGTCAATCCTCAAGAAAATCAACCCTGAATATTCATTGGAAGGACTGATGCTGAAGCTCCAATACTTTGGCCACCTGATGTGGAGAGCTGACTCATTGGAAAAGACCCTGATGCTAAGACAGATTGAGGGCAGGACGAGAAGGGGATGACAGGGGATGAGATGGTTGGATGGTGTCACCAACTCAATGGACATGAGTTAGAACAAGTTCTGGGAGATAGTGAAGAACAGGGAAGCCTGTCATGCTGCAGTCCATGGGGTCCCAAAGACTTGGACATGACTTAGTGACTGAATGACAAGAAGTTGTTTCATGGCCAAAATCCTCCATGCAACAGCCTTGTTCTTAATAGCAAACATCTGGAAACAACCCAAATATTCATTGACAGGAGAATGGTAAATAAAACATGTTGTATTCATTCAAGGAAAACTATAGAGTTGTAAGAAAGAATCAACTATGACTGCACAAATCAGTATGCATGAATCTGTCTAATATGATGTATGGTAAAAAAGGCATATAGAATGCATATCCTATGATTCCATTTATATAAATTAAAACATGTAAGACTAGAAATATACATTTAGGACCTGGTATAAATTTAGTAAAACTATAAAGGAGAGAAAAATTATATGATATGTTTTAGGATAATGGCTGGTTACCTCAGTTTGGGAGGAGATGGGATCAAATTGATCTTTAAAATTACTGGCAATATCCCTTATCTTAAAGCAAATGATAGTGACATGCATTTTTGTTTTATTTCATATTGAGAGAGTCAATTTCTACGTAGCTTGATAAGAAGTCCAGAGTCCCCAACAAGGAGAGAGGGGTCTGGGGCTCTCAAAGAGGAGATAGGGATCTGGAATTCTCAAGGTGGAGGAAAGGACAAATGTCTTTTTTCCTCTACATTCATTAGTCTTAATCACATAAAGCTTTTATTTTATTTTTTTTAATTTAAGCCCAGAGCTGATGATTACACAACAAAGAACTCAGTTTAAACTCTGTACTAAGGATTATATAACAACAATGTATCCTGCTGGAGGACAGTTTCTCCTTCCTGAAAATCTTTATATCTTAGAATGTAAATTGTGGAAGTGGGTCAGGTAAAATTTTTACAATCTTGAGACATTCTTTTGATTTATTGTAACCACTAACTTAAAAAGTGTATATTTCCCTGGCTAAAGACTGAGGGGGGCACTCTCTGTCCCCCTTCTGATGTCTATGTCAGAAGCTATCTCTATCCCTTTTTATACTTTAATAAAACTCTGCTATACAAAAACTCTTGAGTGATCAAACCTGGTCCCTGGTCCTGAAGCTAAATCTTCTTTGGAGATCAGGAATCTGACACCGTTCACCATAAGCTATCAATCTCTCTCTATCTTACAAATAGTTTTATATGTTAGTTGGTATGCATATATATTTCAAAAATTTGTTTAAAGTCACAAAATATAATTTAGGTGCTCCTCTAGATGGAGTGGTCAGAGATAGTCACTATGAGAAGTCAACATGTGCACTGAAACCTAAACAATGTGAAGAAGTAAGCCAGGCTTGAAGGAGAAAACAGACAGAACAGGCTCCATCTTGAAAGCAGGACTCCATCTTGGGCCAGACTGTGGACTTCGAGCTATATGCCCAGTATCTATGGAAACAACATACCAACTGGAAAACCAGACACCCCCGCCCCGCCCTGCCCCCTGGAAGATCCCCAGGGCTCGTACCTAGACTCTTGTTGCCTAAAAGAATAACTTAATTGTCTGTGTAACCTAATAGAATCATAAATTCTATTATGCTTATTGGGGTATGACCACAGGCCTATTGATAATTGTCCCCTGTTAACTACCTAGGCTTAAGGCATATGAAATCACGGGATAACTTTGATTGTATCTCTCTTTTCCTTTGTTCAGACTAGTTTCAGGGAATCTGGGGAGGCGGGTTTGCCCACGTACACTTAGGGTATATAAGGTTTTCACAAAAACTGGTGGAGGTCCTTGGCTAAGAGGAGACTCTGCCTTGGGCCCGCCAGTGTAATAAACTGCACTCCACTATCTGCATTGTTCTTCTGAGTGAGTTTGTTTCCCAGAACGTGTGGCTACAACAGGCTGCTGCTGCTGCTAAGTCACGTCAGTTGTGTCCGACTCTGTGCGACCCCATAGAGGGCAGCCCACCAGGCTCCCGTCCCTGGGATTCTCCAGGCAAGAACACTGGAGTGGGTTGTCACTTCCTCCTCCAGTGTGTGAAAGTGAAAAGTCAAAGTGAAGTCACTCAGTTGTGTCCGACTCTTCGCGACCCCATAGACTTTAGCCTACCAAGCTCCTCCGTCCGTGGGATTTCCCAGGCAAGAGTACTGGAGTGGGTTGCCATTGCCTTCTAAGATTTAGGAAAACATGGGTTATAGGCAAAGAGAGCAATTCTAAGGATTCTGAGCAGTGACTTAAGGAAGCCAAAGAAATAAAAGAGCTGCCGAAAAGGAAGTGGAAAGGTGACCCAAATATCTAAAGGGCTGAGATGAAAGAGGTTAATTCTGTATAGCCACAGAAGGGTTGAGGTACGCTGGTAGGCTAAAGGTATAAAGACAACTCAGAACAAGATAAGGAAGTATTTCTAAGAATCAGAGCCTTACAAGAGCATTCTTCAAGAACTAGCAAGTTCTTAGTCACTGAAGTGATTCTTAGTAATATAGGTTTGTCATGTGTTCATGTGTATATTTTAATTTTAGTTTATTGCTCCACTGCATTCATTTCCTTCCATCTGGAAAATAGCTCTTACTTTCCTTCAGGATCAGTCCTGAATATTCATTAGAAGGACTGATTCTGAAGTTGAAGCTCCAACACTTTGGCCACCTGATGTGAAGAACTGACTCATTGGAAAAGATCCTGATGCTGGGAAAGATTGAAGGTGAGAGGAGAAGGGGACAACAGAGAATGAGATGGTTGGATGGCATCACCGACTCAATGGACATGAGTTTGAGCACACTCCAGGAGTTGGTGATGGACAGGGAAGCCTGGCATGCTGCAATCCATGGGGTCGCAGAGTCAGACAATAATGAGCAACTAAACTGAACTTCCTTCAGGAGTATACACTTTTTCTCTTCCGTGTGACATGCTGGTGTAGACTAATAATTAAGATGCCCTGGTTTATTCTATCCAACAATTGGTATGCTTGAAATCACTGTCTCTCTTTCCCCTGCTTTTCTGCCCCCTTCCTTCCACTTGTCTACTCTTGGGACTTTCTTGTCCTTATTAGCATAAGGATAGAAACAGAAAATTTATTCCAGAGAACTTTGCAGTGACTACTGTCTTCTTGGAGGGGTTTATAAGTGATCATCAAGTTTGATGACCAGAGCTTCCCTAGTATTTCAAACAGAAAAGAATCTGCCTGTAATGCAGGAGATCTGGGTTCAATCTCTGGGTTGGGAAGGTCGCCTGGATGAGGGCATGCAACCCACTCCATATTCTTGCCTGGAGACTTCCATGGACAGAAGAGCCTGGTGTGTTACAGTCCATTAGGTCACAGAGAGTCGGACACGACTAAGCGACTAACACTTTCATTTTCACATCAGGTTTGATGACAAAGGCTTGAATCTGTGTTTGCATAACATTTCATTTCACATATGATCCACATGACATAAATTCTCCTTGTAAAAGAAGAGGGGAATCTGCTCTAATCTCATCTGCTCTTTGATTGCATCCATTGGCCCACTCTGAAAAGACTGTTGTTTAACTCCTGTTATCTTGATCCCTGAAACTTAATTCCTCACCATTTTGGTTTTCATTGACTGTTATCTCCATTTCATGATACACCATTCCAAGCAATTCCTTTTGTGTTCTTTGTTTTAACATAGTCCTCCAACTCAGCATATGTATTCCACTTTCTTTACATTTAGTGCACAGTCAGTATGGTGTGGTATTATCTGCTTCTACTTGTAAGATCTCATAAGGGATAGAAATACTCAGTAAATCATAGAACCTTTCATTTGGCCTTTGGTGATCATTATGTATAGTGAAATTATTTGAAGTGAGATAGTTTGATCATATTTTCCCTTTATTTTGGTCGTTGATATCATCCTATATCACTGCTGGAGTCCCTGCAGGCAGTGCTAATAATTTGAGCTAGTCTTTTAGTTAATTTAGTTTAATTTTGCAGGTGCTGTTAGGAGAAACCAGCTGGCTTGAATAAAATTGCCCCCTAGATGCCAGCCAGCCATGATATTATTGGCTTTTTGAGGGTTTTCAGAATAGCAGATGAGATAATAGTAGGTTTTAAAAATCCCAATTTAGATCTGATTTTGCTGCTTTGAACTCCAATGATTTTGTGGAAGCAGTTATTATTCAGTTCTGTCCTTAATGAATCCCCCCCCTTCTCCTCTTTCTCTATTTTCTAAGCAAATGGAATCTTTCCCTCTCCCTCCCTCTCCTTCCCTTGCTCCTTTTTATCCTTCCCTCCTTTCCTTTGTCTCTCCCTTTTACACACAAGCTATTATATAGGTAGTGTAATAGGTAGTATAATAAATAGTGAACAGTCTTCATGCCATCACTAATGAAACAGGAAAGCTTAATTTCCAACCTATTAATTGCAGATTGTAGAAATGCATGATGGACCTCTGTGACAAAAATTATTCAAGGCAAGCCAACACAGTGGATTATTAGTCATATAAGTGTCACATTCATTAAAAATTCTGACTAATGTAGCCAAAGTAACTCAAATATTTGAGTGAATGTTTACTAATCTCTTGTGATTCTAAGATCTTTAACAAAAATAAACCAAAATATATGCATCCTTGTTTTAAAAAACTCTTCTTTCCTTTGCCAAGTTTTCTGAAATGTTCATAGTTATCCCTTTGGGTTAAATTCTTAATGTGAGGATGAGCTAGCTTGGGAAATTCAGGTTAAGGGGAAAATATATGTGAAAGAGATTCATAACATGTAATAAATTAAAAGAATATTTTTGTAATGAAACTATTGCTGTTATTGCTGCTCTTTAGTTGCTAAGTTGTGTCACCATGGGCTGTTAGCCTGCCAGTCTCATCTGTGCATGGGATTTCTCAGGCAAGAATATTGGAGTGGGTTGCCATGCCCTCCTCCAAGGGGTCTTCCTGACTCAGGGATTGAACCTGCATCTCTTGCATCTCCTTCATTGGCAGGCAGATTCTTTACCACTGAGCCACCTAGGAAGCCCTCATCATTAAATTCCTTAATGTGAAAAATAAATAAATTCCTTTATGTGATAGGGGATTTTTAAAACTGTGGATGAGAATCAAGAATTTGGGAATGGTCAAGAATTTGGGAATGGTCAGTAATTTGGATTGATAATATGAAAGCAGGACTTCAGAGTTCCTTCATTTATTTCAGAGAGACTAACTCCATTTTCATCTTTTATGCATTTAGTGCTTCTACACAAAGTGCTAAGTACATAGACTTGGTTAAACAAAAGATTTAACTGAATGCTGAAAAATGTTTGACAATCACTACTGTGACAAGAAAGTCAGATAATTTTGGCAATGGAAAGGGTCCTAGAGATTATTTTATTTCACAGATAAATTGAGCCATAAACAGATTTTGAAGTTTACGCAGGGTCTCGTAGCTAGCCAGTGGCCATAACCTCGTGATCTTGGCTTTGTACATGTTATTCCCATTTCCAGAAATACTCTTCCCTTCTTGGCATCTGTAGATGAATTTATCTAGAGCAGAGGTGGTTCTAACTATGACCTATAGTCTAAATCTAGCCTACGGGCAGGTTTTGTAAATAAAGTTTTATTGGAACACAGTCAGAGCTATCCATTTCCTACGGTCTGTGGCTCTTTTTGTGCTCCAGTAGCAAAGCTGATTAGCTGATACAGAGACCATATGGTCTGCAAAGCATACAACATTTCCAATCTAGCTTTGTACAGATAAAGTTTGCCACTGACTGACCTGGCGCCTGAAGTCAGTATAACCTCCAGTATTCTCATAAATGGAATCAGAAATAAGAAAAAAAAATGAGGTAGATGACATGTTTTGTGCCTCATGCCAGCAGAGTGAATCCTTGAAATGGCCCTTTGCCAATTAGCCCTTTCCTTGCTGCCAGCTTCCAAGTCACTGCAGGCTGCTAACATCATCCCCTCCCTCTGCCATTTGCTAAGCCATCTGCATACAATTGGTCTCCCTAGTCATAACTCTAGCACAATTTCTGTTCATTCTCAGCCTTGCTTCTGATTTTGTTTAAAGGACCTACATCCATTTTTTATCAGAAGACATTTTACAAGGCTCAGATATTCAAAATATAGCAAGATATATATTTTTTAATGGAGGAGAGAAGCTGCTTTGTCACAGGGAGCCAAACTCCAGATAATGAGGTATCTCATTTGCCTTGTGGCCTATGGGATATTTTGCACTGAATGTAGAGGCAGGCCTGGAGATACAGATCAGAGGGTCCCAAAGCCTCTGAAAACTTAAAGGAGTATTCCTGTCCATTTGAAACCAATTCTCTAGGCTTGGCCCCTTATTAGGGAAGGGCTGTGGGAGACAAGTGAGTGGGGATTTAAAAGGCTACATTTAAGGTACAGTGTGCTTCATTCAGGGATTGTGACATATTTAAGGGGGATATATACTGAACCTTGATTGTACTTTTTAATATTGTTGGCTAGTGCTAATTGATTGCTTATGAGAAATGGGATATCTTCTGCCATATCAGTAAACAAAGCAATTGTAGCCATCATGGATATAAGTTGATGATCCCTGAGTGAACTCAGGAAAGAAAGCATATCTGCCATCTAGCAGGCCATCAAACTGCAGCCACTCTTGAGGTGAACCCTGAGGAAAGGAAGCTTAGGATGTGAAAACAGGAAACTTGCCCTAGATAGCTGAAGTGCATATCCAAGCAATGATTTCAGTGAGTCCAGATTTGTGCATCTTCCTATACATCAGTTCAGTTCGGTCGCTCAGTCATGTCCAACTATTTGCGACCCCATGGATTGCAGCACGCCAGGCCTCCCTGTCCATCACCAACTCCTGGAGTTTACTCAAACTCATGTCCATCTAGTTGGTGATGCCATTCAACTATCTCATCCTCTGTTGTCCCCTTCTCCTCCCGCCTTCAATCTTTCCCACCATCAGGGTCTTTTCAAATGAGTCAACTCTTCCCATCAGATGGCCAAAGTATTGGAGTTTCAGCTTCAATACCAGTCCTTCCAATGAATATTCAGGACTGATTTCCTTTAGGATGGACTGGTTGGATCTCCTTGCAGTCCAAGGGACTCTCAAGAGTCTTCTCCAACACCACAGTTCAAAAGTATCAATTCTTCGGCACTCAGCTTTCTTTATAGTCCAACTCTCACATCCATATATGACTACTGGAAAAACCATAGCCTTGACTAGACTGACCTTAGTAATGTCTCTGCTTTTGAATATGCTATCTAGGTTGGTCATAACTTTTCTTCCAAAGAGTAAGTGTCTTTTAATTTCATGGCTGCAATATAAAGTCTGACACTGTTTTCACTGTTTCCCCATCTATTTCCCATGAAGTGATGGGACCAGATGCCATGATCTTAGTTTTCTGAATGTTGAGCTTTAAGCCAACTTTTTCACTCTCCTCTTTCACTTTCATCAAGAGACTCTTTAGTTCTTCTTCACTTTCTGCCATAATGGTGGTGTTATCTGCATATCTGAGGTTATTGATATTTCTCCTGGCAATCTTGATTCCAGCTTGTGCTTCTTCCAGCCCAGCATTTCTCATTTTGTACTCTGCATATAAGTTAAAGAAGCCGGGTGACAATATACAGCCTTGACGTACTCCTTTCCCTATTTGGAACCAGACTGTTGTTCCATGTCCAGTTTTAACTGTTGCTTCTTGACCTGCATACAGATTTATCAGGGGACAGGTCAGGTGGTCTGGTATTCCCATCTATTTCAGAATTTTCCACAGTTTGTCGTGATCCACACAGTCAAAGTCTTTGGCATAGTCAATAAAGCAGAAATAGATGTTTTTCTGGAACTCTCTTGCTTTTTCCATGATCCAGCAGATGTTGGCAATTTGATGTCTGGTTCCTCTGCCTTTTCTAAAACCAGCTTGAACATCAGGAAGGTCACGGTTCACGTACTGCTGAAGCCTGGCTTGGAGAATTTTGACCATTACTTTACTAGCGTGTGAGATGAGTGCAATTGTGTGGTAGTTTGAGCATTCTTTGGCATGCCTTTCTTTGGGATTGGAATGAAAACTGACCTTTTCCAGTCCTGTGGCCACTGCTGAGTTTTACAAATTTGCTGACATATTTAGTGCAGCACTTTCACAGCATCATCTTTTAGGATTTGAAATAGCTCAGCTAGAATTCCATCACTTCCACTAGCTTTGTTCATAATGATACTTCCTAAGGCCCACTTGACTTCACATTCCAGGATGTCTGGCTCTAGGTGAGTGATCACACCGTTGTGATTATCTGGGTCATCGTGATCTTTTTTGTACAGTTCTTCTGTGTATTCTTGCCACCTCTTCTTAATATCTACTGCTTCTGTTAGGATCATACCATTTCTGTTCTTTATTTAGCCCATCTTTGCATGAAATGTTCCCTTCATATCTCTAATTTTCTTGAGATTTCTAGTCTTTCCCATTCTACTGTTTTCCTCTATTTCTTTCCACTGATCACTGAGGAAGGCTTTCTTATCTCTCCTTGCTATTCTTTGGAACTCTGCATTCAAACGGGTATATCTTTCCTTTTCTCCTTTGCTTTTTGCTTCTCCTCTTTTCTCAGCTATTTGTAAGGCCTCCTCAGACAGCCATTTTGCTTATTTGCATTTCTTTTTCTTGGGGATGGTCTTGATCCCTGTCTCCTGTACAGTGTCACAAACCTCCGTCCATAGTTCATCAGACACTCTGTCTATCAGGTTTAGTCCCTTAAATCTATTTCCCACTTCCACTGTATAATCGTAAGGTATTAGATTTAGGTCACATCTGAATGGTCTAGTGGTTCCCCCTACTTTCTTCAGTTTAAGTCTGAATTTGGCAATACATAGAAAAGCACTAAATTCCTTAACTTGACATATCTGTTTTCTTTAATTAACAGTAATCTTTTGATGTCCAGACTACCTTTATCACAAATTCTGTATGCCTTGTCTCTCCTCCTTACCCCCTCTAAACAGTTCTCTCAGGGTTACTTGAGAATGCTATTTTTTGGGTTTGAAGTCCAAAAAATTTCAGCCCAATAAAACATAGCTATCAAGTTTTAGGTTGTGAATATTTTTGCAGTCCACACTTATAATCTGTCAAATTCCATGTTACATATTTAATATGAGGAATTGATACTTATTTTTCTCCACATTTTATAGGTGATGCGGCTGAGGCTCAGATCAGATAACTTGCCTAAGATCACACAAGTCATGAGTAACAAGCAGAATTTAGACCAAGATTTGTCTGATTTCAATGTTTTTTCTTTTAATCTTTTCACTAGCTTGATATTTCAGTGAAGAATAATATACAACTTTTAAAATATTAAGATGTAGAAACAGAAAATAGCCTTTCAAAGGAATGAAAAAACTCAAAGAGGACATAAGATCTTTCTAACAATGATTCCAAAATGTTTATAATTGCTTGTCTTTTAAACATAAACCATTCAGGTTATAATCAGATTTTATAATTGCTGTGGTAATAATTGTGTTTTATAATTGTTGTCTTAATTTAACCAACATATTCTGTGTCCCACATATGGGTGAGGGGTTGTGATATTTTCTAGCCATTTAGTTATGTTAATAATACAGCCATTTCTCTCAAGGAGTTCACATATTGGGTAAGAAGATAGTCGTAGATTGTTAACAAACTTTGTTGAGTGAAAAAGAAGTGTTGGGAATACTGTGCGGGCTTGGAAAGACATTGGATCTATCTTTCTAAATCTCACAGTTCTATTGGTGAAGCAAACATATATGTGGGTTATAAATGTGTTGAATGATAAATAAAATAATGGGGGTGGGCATAAGGTGTTCAGTTCAGTCGTTCAGTTGTGTCCAGCTCTTTGTGACCCCATGGACTGCAGCATGCCAAACTTCCCTATCCATCACTAGCTCCTGGAGCTTGCTCAAAATCATGTCCATCTAGTCAGTGATGCCATTCAACCATCTCATTCTCTGTCATCCCCTTCTCCTCTTGCCTTCAGTCTTTCCCCACATCAGGGTCTTTTCAAATGAGTCAGTTTGGAGCTTCAGCATCAGTCCTTCCAATGAATATTCAGGACTGATTTCCTTTAGGATTGACTGGTTTGATCGTCTCACAGTCCAAGGGACTCTCAAGAGTCTTCTCCAACACCACAGTTCAAAAGCATCAATTCTTAGGTGCTTAGCTCTCTTTACGGTCCAACTCTTACATCCATACATGACTACTGGGAAAACCATAGCTTTGACTAATGGACCTTTGTTGGCAGAGTAAGGTCTCTGCTTTTTAATATGCTGTTTAAGTTTGCCATAGCTTTTCTTTCAAGGAGCAAGCCACTCAAGATGAATGGATCATGGTGGAGAATTCTGAGAAAATGTGGTCCGCTAGAGAAGGGAATGGCAAACCACTTTAATATTCTTGCTTTGAGAACCCCATGAATAGTATGATAAGGGCATAGGGTGAGGATTAAGGATTTTGGCAGGCTGACAAAATGAAGAAGGACCTTTCTGGTAGGGAAATCTAAAATGGGCAAAGTCCTAGAAATTTGAACTAGCATGAGGTCATAAAGGATTTATAGGTAGTTTATTATACCTGAGGGTGAAAGTGATAAAAGGACATGTGCCTGGATACATAGACAGGGGGAACCAAGGAGTGATTTTTTTTTCCATTTAACCAGCATTTACTGAACATTATTGGTGTGGGGCACTGGAATGTGATTTGCAGGAGCCATGAACAATAGAAGATATTTCTATATAGCCCTCTTCTTGAAATGATGGTTGGCTTCTGGTGATAAAAACAACTCACTCACATAATCAGGTGATACTTGTGTTGTCCACTCTGGATGTTTGAGTTCTGAGTTTTGGAAGGAGCTTTCATGACTTGGCTAGAAATGCTTACTCTATTTTTTTCCTCTTCTCCTAGTCTTCTACCTGTCTTACTTTATGTTATACCTCTTCTTTTTCTCTGTTTTTTTTTTTTTTTAATTCCTAACTTTTCTCCTCTACTCTCATTACTACTTCACCCTTCTCTCTCTTTTCTCTACTTTTTAGGGAAGTCCCTGTGATAAGCCTCTCTGACTCTGCCTCTTGGTCCTTTTCTCTCTTTGAAAGGGCTGACAACTTGGAGTGAGAATTACAGTAAACTTTCAAGTTATTTTTCATTCAAACCTCAGACAGAAATGCCACAGTCCCCACATGTACCATACAGGTTTGGGATCTAAAGTAAGTTGTCCTCTTTGACTTTTTTTTTTTTTTTTTTTGACCACACCTCATGGCTTGTGGGATCTTCCCCAACCAGGGATTGAACCCAAGCCAGCACAGTGAAAGCCCAGAAATCTAACCAGTAGGACACCAAGGAAGTCCAAGTTGTGCTGTTTGAAATTCAGATAAAATCATTTCAGGACACTATCCCACATTCTGTCAGAAATTCCCTGCCTTCTTGGTTGTTTTATGCTGTAATTAAAATGGCTCAGTTCAGTTCAGTTCAGTTCAGTCGCTCAGTCATGTCCGACTCTTTGTGACCCCGTGAATCACAGCACGCCAGGCCTCCCTGTCCATCAACATCTCCCGGAGTTCACTCAAACTCACGTCCATCGAGTTGGTGATGCCATCCAGCCATCTCATCCTCTGTCGTCCCCTTTTCCTCCTGCCCCCAACCCCTCCCAGCATCAGAGTCTTTCCCAATGAGTCAACTAAATGGCTGGCTCACAATTTATTCGTACTTCTGGTTTTGAGTTTTTACTTCCACTGAGATGTCGTTCTTACTGGCCTCCTTCTCTCATTATTCTCTTTCTCTTTCCTTTGTCACATACCAATTCAAAATTGGGAACTCAGTTATATTTCTTTGATTTCCACAACAAATACACACTTTTAAATGTCTTCTTTGACTTACAATGGCATTAAGTCTTGATAAACCCCTCCTACATTGAAACTATTGTAAGGGCAAAATGCACGTGATACACGTAACATACCAATATACTGCCTTCACAGGTGGCTCCGTGGTAAAGAATCTGCCTGCCAATGCAGGGGACACAGGAGAGACAGGTTCAGTCCTTGGTTAGGGAAGATCCCCTGGAGAAGGGAATGGCAACCCACTCCACTATTCTTACCTGGGAAGTCCCATGGACGGAGGAGCCTGATGGGCTACAGTCTATGGGATTGCAAAGAGCTGGATGTGACTGAGCACACACACATCCATCATAGCTTAGCCTAAACCTATTTAAACATGGTCAGAACACTTCCATTAACTTATAGTTGGGCTAAAATCATTTTATACAGAGCCTGTTTTATAATAAAGTATGGGATATCTGATGGAATTCACGGAATACAGTACTAAAAGTAGAATGGTTGTGTGGGCACACCATTCTAAGTGTTTCTGTTGTTTACCCTCATGATTGCCTGGCTGACTGGGAGCTGCAGATCACTGCATTGACCAGCATCATGAGAGAATATCTTGCTACACATGGCTAGCCTGGGAAAAAAATCAAAATTCAGAATTCCAAGTATGGCTTCTAGTGAAGGTATATCATTTTTCACCATGTAAAGCTGAACCATCAAGTCAAACCATCATGTCAGGAACTGTAAGAGCTGGTGTGGGGAAACTTCACAGCATCACAAATATTCCACAGTGTCACAAATGTGCTTTTCCTCTCTCCTCATGACAAACTCTTATTTAATTCTTGTGTGGGGAAGTTTAACTTGCTCTATTTTTAAACTTTTTCTTTCCAACCCAGACCCTCCTGATCTTGCCTTTTATACCCAGTTGACCATCAAGATATTTTGTTAAAAATATTATCATTCCTTTTCTGAGGGAGTCTGCCCAGTTATTAAAATCACTTTTTGATTCTGATATAATAATAGTTCAAAGTCTACCTTTTTCCTGGGGATTCTGCCAGGCCCCCTCAGGAGCGACTAAAGGGCTGGGGAGAAGACGAGGCTCAGGCAGCAGGGTTCCACGCATCCATAGCCCAGCTGCAACCATACCAGCTTTGCTTTGATTTCTTTTTCATATTTGATTTCTTGACCATTTAGGGTCAAAAGAAAAAGTTCCAGTTTTAAAATAACATTTGAAAACCACTGCTTTAACAGTTGAAACTTATTAGCCTCCAAAGAGAGTATGAATTGGACTTGTAGAAATTTGTTCCCAAAGAAGGCCATGGGTAAATTCTTGGTAGAATCAAGTCTGGGAACATGATAGTGTTTCTGAGAAGAGAAGCTGTTTCTTTTTCCTGCCTGGAGTCCTGTTATATCATGTGTTTTCTTCAGACAGGAAGATATGCCAAAGGGGTAGTTAAAGATAGAGCTAAACTTTTAAGGAGCACAGCCCTTAGTTTCCTTCCTTTATTTTCCCTCAGATGTCAATGATGAACAGTTTGGCACTTGAGTTTAGGATGATTTTCTTCATTGATGCCATCATAAAATCTTTCTGTGTTCAGTATATTCCCCTGATCTTGAATGAGTTGTCTCTCAGATGGATTGGTTTGATATGCTGCTAACAATTAAGAGAAATAAAATTCTATTAATTATGCATTTCTACTTCTGATTAACTCTTGTGTGTAATTAAAAAATAACCACTGGGTTTCCTGGTATTTCATAGGAATCTATGGCATTTGGGCTTGTTCTTTGAATTGAGGTCATTCGTGTATATCTTGTTTCATTTATAAATTATTATCTTCTTTCAGGTAGAAATTGCATTTGATTTATCTTTGTGTCCTCCGTAGTACTAGGCAGATATTAGGTGTGCAGAAATAATTTGCTGAATTGAATTTTTGCCAAAGTAGTCTATGGCCCACCATAGTATTATTCCATGTTTTTTTTTTTTTTTAAAGGGTCCTGTGGGAAATTGCATGACAGTCCAGTGGATAGGATTTGGTGTTCTCACTGCCAGGAGCCCAAGTTTGATCCCTGGTTGAGGAACTAATATCCTGCAAGCTGAATGGCGTGGCCAAAGAGAGACAAAGTGTGGAGGTGTGGGTCCTATATTTTGGAAATAAGTTGAGATTGATAGGGAATTAAGAGGAAGGGAACTGACGCTGTTGAATTTGCAATGTTATCCTTGGAATCTTTTCTATGTCATCTTATGTACTGTGCTTATACTGCAGTGCCATGTTTCATGATACAGATTTGGATCGTCCTTGCCAAAGTGTTGGCTTCTTTTTGATCTAATTTATAGACTGTATGATTCAAAAAGTCCTATACTTTTCTTTGCTGCTATAACTTCATCATCATGGCCTCCTTTTGGGATGTGACCCAAGAGTACAACATCCATTCAGTCCCCAGTGGTTAGTTTTGATACCACTCTTTTTGGCTGTTTTCATAACATTTAACAAACCTACTTTATGTATGAGGCTATCACAGGGCACAGAGCATTAAAGAGAAACAGTGAGACATATAAGTAACCTTGGCACTATTGACTTGAAATATTCTCCAAATACAGCCCCTTTCTGACCTATATCTTTCATTTCTTGGTTCTCTAACTAATCTTCACTTCATAGTTCTCTGTGGGCATACCCTATATCAAGTTAGAGATTTCCCTAAGCTTACTTTTCTATTGAAGGAACTAGTAACTAAATCTTTTTCTTGCTCCGTAATTCCTTCTACAGTTTGGAAAAAAGAACATTTCAAGTCTAGTGGTGTTGAGTCTCATAACATGAGCCATCATAAATATACAGTAATGGCACCCCACTCCAGTACTCTTGTCTGGAAAATCCCATGGATGGAGGAGCCTGGTAGGCTGCAGTCCATAGGGTTGCTAGGAGTCGGACACGACTGAGCGACATCACTTTCACTTTTCACTTTCATGCATTGGAGAAGGAAATGGCAACCCACTCCAGTGTTCTTGCCTGGAGAATCCCAGGGATGGGGCAGCCTGGTGAGCTGCCGTCTATGGGGTCGCACAGAGTCGGACACGACTGAAGCGACTTAGCAGCAGTAGCAGCAGCATGGAATTCTCTTGGGTTTAACCTCTTCCCTTTGATTTTGTTTTCCTTCCATACAGAGGCCTATGCTCTTTTTATCTTTTGTCCTACTGGTTCTTGGAAGCCCTTCAATCCAATCACTGTAGTTAACATACAACTCTACTTGTCTGTGTCTCTGAATAGTTCCATGTAAATCACAGAATTATGAGAAGGTCACATATTGAACAGAAAGCCAGCCAAGAGGACCTAGACAATGGGGAGAGCATTTTTCCCAGCAGGTGAACTCGGATATGAAAATATTTATTTATGCAACTAATAAAGCAAGGGATAATTTTTCACGTTACAGAAGGATTCACCATGGGGTTCCTTTAAATAGCTGCTTCTCTTTGTGCATGTTTTAATGGTTTTCTACTGCAAAATAATCAAATACAAGTTTCCAGAAAAGAGGCAATTAGCATGACACATGGTAAATTTTGTAGATTTTTTTTCTAGAAAATAAATTTTTAAAAATTAGTATGTACTATAATATATATAGCATAGGGTATATATATATGAAAATAAATTTATAAAAATTAGTAGATACTATATTATATGTAGCGTAGTGTGTGTATATATAGCATGATAATACAATAATTCTAAGGAAGGGTAGAGTGTTGAACAGGATCAGTATCTCTCCCCATAAACCACCTGCAGCAGAATCTCCTATGGTACTTTTGAAATGTAAACTCTCTAGGGGCAAGCTTGTGAATCTGTACTTTAACAAACTCCTCTAGGTGATTATCATTCACACTGATGTCCTGAGAACCATTAGATTAACTCATTTCCTCCCTGAGTCTTTCTGCTTGTCTTTCCTTGGCTTTAAGGAAAAGCTCATGACCTTAACTGTTTTATCAGTGAACAAACAAAGATACCAACATTGAAACTGCAAATAAAGGGATATAAGGAGCAGGGTTGGTGGGGGTGGTGAATATACATTAGTGTGTGTTCATGTATATAAAGAAACAAATCTTAAAATATATAAAGAAAAATCTGGAGAATGTTGTCATGTACAGCCTTCTCATTTCTTTTGGATGTGACCTTGTGTGATAGGTGAGCAGACATTATGCAGTGGGTACTGCTCTTCCATGTTTTGGTTTAAATGAGCTTTTGAATAATGATGTTCTCAAATAGTATTGTACTGAATGACGCATCGTGTCCTTCATAGATTTTTGCTTTTTTTTCTTATTTGCTGTATTACTTTCTTTTTCTCACTCATGTCCATACAAAGTCAATTCCCCTTTGAATGCTAGGCTTTGTGCTAGTCATCATGTCAAGCTTGTAAAAGAGAGATGGTTATGGTAGTGAGGGAACTGAGTGAATCAAGAAACTAGCTGAAGTCCTACTGTAGGGTTAGCATATACATAGGGAAAGAAAGTGTAGGTTGCTCACTTGTGTCCAACTCTTTGTGACCCCATGGATTATACAGTCCGTGGAATTCTCCAGGCCGGAATACTGGAGTGGATAGCCGTTCACTTCTCCAGGGGCTCTTCCCAACCCAGGTATTGAACCCAGGTCTCCTGCATTGCAGGTGGATTCTTTGCCATTTGAGCCATCAGGGAAGCTCAGCATATACGTAGTACTATATATAAAATAGATAATCAACACAAACTTACTGAGCACAATTAACTGTACTCAGTATATTCTAATAACCTATAAGGGAAAGGAATCTGAAAAAGAACATATATATATATATCTGAATCACTTTGCTGTACGCTTGAAACCAGCATGGTATTGTAATTGAGTATGATTCAAGTAAAAAAAAAAAAAGAAGGTCCAATGTGATATAAAGTGATTCTGTGAGACAATAAGAATTATAGTGAATGAGCACAGAGTGAAGAGTGAAAATACCTGTTAAAACCATTACACAGGTACATATAAATAACATTACAAGCTCCCAGAAAATTCCTTTATTTTTTATATTCATTATCCCCACCCTACTATCCAAAAGGTAACTGCTATCGTGATTTCTAACTTAGGTAGATTAAATTAACTGCATATTTTGAATTTTATAAAATGTGAATTATATACTTTGTACCATTTTGAATATAAATTATTTCATTTAACATTGTGTTGATAATTTTTTAAATTCTGGATGTACACTCTTTTTCAGTTGCATGTTGCAAAAGCTATTTGGTGGCATATATATTCTTTTTCTTATTGGAATCTCCTTTAAACAGAAGTTACTCATTTCAATAAACACCCATTCATTGTATTTTCCTTCAGGTTAGAGTATTTTCCCTATTTCAAGATCTTGAAGATACTGCCCTGGTATTTTTTTGAAATTTTTGTTGTTTCTTCTTTCACACATTGATCTATAATCCATATTGAAATTATTTTTGTGTGTAGCACATAGTAGGGGTCAAGATTCCATTTTTCTCTACTGGTATCTGAGTGATTCAGTACGTCCTTTAAGATTCTCCTTAGCCCAGAGTCTTTGGGAATCCATAAACAAGCTTCAAAATATATGATTCCATAGTCCTCAAATAAATGGTGCTGAGAAAGGTCAAGGTTCAGATCAGCAATTTTTCTCTGGCTCTGGTACCATTGTCCCATCTCAGTACACCCAACTGCGCTCTGAGCCAGTGTGTCGACCTCTTCCTACATCCTGCTTGGTACTCAGGGCAATGAGAGAGATCATGGTTGTTTGAGATAGTTGGATTGCAAAGTTTTTATTGAGAAGGTTATATTTGAACTGAGTCTTGAAGGATGTGTGAAATTTCTACAGAGATTTAGAGAAACAGCATTCCAGAAAGAAGCAACAGTAGGGGCAAAGGCTTGAAAAGTGTTACTAATTAGGACAGTAATGTTTTACTGGACAGTTTTTCTCAACCTTTATTGTGCATTAGAATCAGTTGGAGAACTTTTACAGCATGCAAGTCAGAAGACTCCATCTGCAGAGATTCTCACTTAATAGTAGGTTTGGGGAAAGGTCCAAAAATTTGCTGATTTTATGGGCTCACACAGTCATTCAGAAGCAGGTAGTCCATGGACCATACTGGGTGAAACATTAGTTGAAATACAAAAGACAAAATTGAAAACAACTATCTGCATGAGATAATTGCAGAAGATTTCAAATGTTAAGATCATGTTACATAAATTACTGAGATATCATGTATTGAAAAAAGAAAAAAAAAACATGATTTGTAGAAAGGAAGTCTTTTATGACATTTCAGAGAGTAATGGAAGCAGAAAGGTAAACAAACAAAAAAAAGAAGCTATATTTTAGGGAGAACAGTAGGTGTTCTTTGCCCACCAAAAAATGAAGCTTTCTAAGTTAGGGTGTATAGATCCCAGACATTTTCCTTCAGTCTCCTCTTGTAGGAAGTAAGATTTGCGGACTAATGCGTTCTGAAGCACCTTACTCTTAAAGCTTATATAGGACCTGCCCGATGCCCCTTAAGAAATCATTCTTTATCATACTACATATTTGTAATGTTTTTTATTGATTTTTGGCTGTGCTGGATCTTCACTGCTGTGTGGGCTTTACTCTAGTTGCAGTGTGTGGGCTTCTCATTGCAGTGGCTTCTCTTGTTGCAGAACATGGGCTCTAAGCACGCTGGCTTCAGTAGTTGAGCGTGTGGGCTCAGTAGTTGCAGCTCACGGGCTCTAGAGCACAGGCTCAGTAGTTGTGGCGCCAGGGCTTAGCTGCCCCATGGTATGTGGAATCTTTCTGGATCAGGGAGTGAACCTGTGTCTCCTGTATTGTCAGGCTGATTCTTCACTACTGAGCCACCAGGGAAGCCTCTACATAATTTTTCAATCACCTTCATTCTTGTTACCCTCTCTTGTAAATAAATCATTGTCCTAAATAAATTACCTTCATATTGCTCACATTCTAAAAATATATTTTTCTTGGTTATTTTCTTCCCTACCAGAACATAAATGACCTCAGGAACCCCATCTTTTTTTTTTTTAATTGCTGAAGTTCTTGTGCCTGAGAAAGAATGAACACATAGTGTCAATATTAATTTGTTAAAAAAAAAAATGAGTTCAGTAGGCACTTCCACAGGTCTCCAATAATCCAATCTCTTCACTTTTCTCTCTCTGTCAAAAAGTCCCCTGTTTTTCTGATCTAAGAGACATTTTCCTAGGCTACTGCTGCTAAAGACATTTTACAGTGGAATATACCCTGAGAAGAGTAACACCTTAAGATTTGGTCAGCCTCGTATATTCCAGATGATATACTGAAGGAATAGAAATTGGGCTTTGAGTGAGACAGGAGGGAGTTGAGAGGGAACATTCTGGGATAAAGGTCCCTTCTAGGGAAGACAGACTGAATTGGGTTACTACAGTAGCTGATCCAGATATTGGGTACTGAGAGAGTACAAGGAAGGTTGTAAATGTAAATTATGTGGACTTCCAACTTGGCCCACAGCCAAATCTGGAATGAAGAAACCCTTTCTCCATCTTTCAATTTGTAAGCAGTTTTCGTTTCACATACAGGCTCAGCACCTTCCCTCCCTTTCGAAAACTGTCTTTTCAAATTTCCAGGACTTATTTGTCATTTTCTTACATGCCACAACCAGTTGTGTTGGCTGTTGCATTGTCCTCCTGACATAACATAATATACTGTGACAGATGCAACTATGGCATCTCTGTGAGTCATAAATGGGAGACGACAGAGGGTTGGATCCTGGAGAAGTGTGATTGCACATGCCTTTGCAGATAGAATCTTAATGAGCAGTTGTGGTTCCAACTCTCATTCGTGGGCTGAAGCTTTAGTGGCTAGATTTAGGCTCTAGTGGAGATAGTAGGTTTAAGTAACTCAGACTGAGAAACTGCTATGATGTGGAGGTACCACTGGGATGTGTAAGTGAAGCCCTCAAGATGTTTGCCAAAATTCTAGTAATATTAGCTAATATTGATTTGGCATTTACTTGGTTCTGGGTGCTGTTTCTAAGTGTTTCACATATGTTAACTTATTTAATCTTCACAATCCTGTGAGACACGCAAGGAAACAGAGGTACAGAGGAGGTTAGGGACCTGCAAAAGGTACTAGGCTATGGAGTGGTGGAGCACATACTGAAACTCAAGTCTTGCTGCCAGACTTGAGCTCTTTATAATGATTAGCCTCTTCTTTTTGGTAACTCTCAAGAGAACTGTGTTCTATTAGTGGTGGTCATCATAATAAGAATTAGTATTACTGCATGTATTTTTTTTTTTTCCGAAGATTGATTTACTTTATTTTTTTTTTTACAATTGCATTTTATTTTTATTTTTTAATTTTATTTTATTTAACTTTACAATATTGTATTGGTTTTGCCATATATCAAAATGAATCTGCCACAGGTATACATGTGTTCCCCATCCTGAACCCTCCTCCCTCCTCCCTCCCCATACCATCCCTCTGGGTCGTCCCAGTGCACCAGCCCCAAGCATCCAGTATCGTGTATTGAACCTGGACTGGTGACTCATTTCATATACAATATTATACATATTTCAATGCCATTCTCCCAAATCATCCCACCCTCTCCCACAGAGTCCAAAAGACTGTTCTATACATCAGTGTCTCTTTTGCTGTCTCATATACAGGGTTATTTTTGTGCTGTGGCCTTTGCTAAGGACTTTACTTATAGGGTCTCCTTTAACTCTTACACTAGTTCTACAAGGTAAGTATCATAAGAAATCTTGTGTTGTAGATGGTGAATGTGAGACTCAGAAAATGTGACTATCTTGTCCAAAGTCTTGTGCCTAGGAAGGGGGGCAGCCAGGAGTTGAACCTAGGTTTCTCCAAATTGATTTTCTCAAAAATTCAAACCCTCTTTTCACAGGACCATCCTTCAGATAGCTTATAGGCCAGCATGTAAAGGTTTTCTTTGCTTACAAAGAGTTTTTCTGACAAGCTGGGAGAAATTAGTGACTCTCTGCTGCCTTATAGAGGGGGCTCTCAGTACTCATATAGGCATTGCATTCCACACTTTAGGCAGTTAGTCAGAAGCAGCAGTCTACCTAACCCTGGGCCCTGAGAGAGGAACTTCTGTCACAGGATTTCTAAGACAAGTCTTTTTCCTTTGTACAATCCCAGTTTTCTCTTTGCTGTTCTTCATATACCAACATAATACATCCCACCTACTGGCCTAGAATGTTACTTTGAATTGGTTCTCTTGCTGTAGGGATGGGGCGAACTGATGCTTCTGATTTTGTCTGGCCCCTGATGTAAACAGCTGGTCAAGATTAGGGACTTAGGCTATGGTCGGAATTAAAGGTCCCATCTTGTCCAAGGAAAAGTTTGAGGCAGTAATGATGGTTAGAGAAAACTCACGGTCTCACAGGAGGGGTGAGACCCATACTTAATAGTACTGCCCTTTAGCCAGTTCCCAGTGAGGCAGCAGGGACTTCAATTTTCTGGTCATGGTACCGCTTGCAATGCAATTCAAATTGCTCAATACAGTTTTTCCTGCTCCCACCTGCTGCTGTATATTTAAGTTCCCCACTACTTCTACCCCTCTATGAAGTGTATAGTGAAATGAACCTGTTTTATTTTCCTCACACACAGCAGTCAGTGATTCCCTGTTGATGCACTGAGACATATGGCAAGAGTATGGCATCCTAGCCACTCACCTATTGGAATATGGGTTTTACAATTTTTTTTTTAAAATCCTGCCCCAGGTCATCATTCAAGTGACCTGGTAACATCTGAAGAAGACTTATCAAAGTTAGAGACCAACTTCCTTCCCCACCCCCAATACAAAAATGTTGCCCCACTGGTCAGGAGGGGAACTTAGCTGAGCTCAGTTGGAAGCTGCTCTTTGCATGCTCCCTGCTTCTGTTTCTAATGACTTTTCTTTGGCATTAACTGCACTTCACTGCCAGCGGACCCTTTCACCCACTGAGGATGGACTGACATGGGCATGCTGCCTTGCTTTTATGAAGTAGCAGCAGTATCTTCTTATAGTTACTATAAAATTAAAGGGAAATACAGTCTTCTAAGCCTTAAAAAGGGCATCAAATATCCTTATTATAGCTTCTGCCACAGCAGTACTTAAGATCTCAGACTTGGACTATTGATGACAGAAGGAAAGACATTGTGAAGGGGCAATTCTGGGAAGATCTCTTGAAGAGATGATGTCTAAGCTTACTGGAAATGCACCATTGTCAACTTTGACTATTTGCAGAGAAACAGCATTCTCCTCACTTGAAGTTTTTGTCCTACTCTACAGCCTGCATCCCACATGGAGTTTTGTGTCTATGCCAGTGAGTTCAAAGGAATGGGCAGGTTTGTCACTGTGTGTGTGTTTCTGTTACAAGTTGAGCAAGTTCATGTGCTCAACATGCAGTGAGGCCAAACAGTACTGAGACATTGGAGTCTGGAGCAGAGAAAGGTTTATTCCAGAGCCCTATGAGGAGATGGGTGGCTTATGCCCCTCAACCCCGAACTCCCTGAAGCATTTCAACAAAGATTTTTTTAAAGTCAACTTGAGGGAGGGACTTGATGGTTTGTTGCAGACTTCTTGGTGTAGGAATCCTTTGTTCTAGCTGCTGTCCATGTAGGTCAGGTCACGATGTTCCTGTAAACCTCCAGCAAGACAAATGTTATTCTCTGTTCTGCAACTTCATATCTCCATGTGAATGGAAAAGTATTATACTTTTAAAGGTCAGAGCCTTAAGATTGGGCTATCCTGTATACTTCAGGCTATAGGCAACATTCTTAACTCCAAGGAAAAGCAATAGAATCCAAAGGTTAAAGTAATAGATCTAATATGGAGTCAGATTTGTTCTCCTCTATTACATTTGGATGATGTGAAGGAAGGGGAACAGTGTGAAGACAAGAGTATATCAAAATAGGGCAGGGGACATGTGTGGCTTAGGAAGTAATATTTGATGTTATAGAAATTTTAGGTAGAAAACAAAATTTGATTATTTTTTCTTGCCTGATGGAAATCAGTAGCACACACTCTAGTTGCCCTATATCAGTGATTCTCAAACAGTCGAGTGGCAAGCCCCCTCAAAAAGGATTTATCACAACAAAAGGAAAAGTCGTGTTTTATGTTTATAAAAGGAGATAAGGGTTAATTAAAATGATGCTAAAACTGAAACTCCAGTACTTTGGCCACCTCATGTGAAGAGTTGACTCATTGGAAAAGACTCTGATGCTGGGAGGGATTGGGGGCAGGAGAAAAAGGGGACGACAGAGGATGAGATGGCTGGATGGCATCACCGTCTCAATGGACATGAGTTTGAGTAGACTCCGGGAGATGGTGATGGACAGGGAGGCCTGGTGTGCTGCGATTCATGGGGTCGCAAAGAGTCAGACACAACTGAGCGACTGAACTGAACTGAAGGGTTAAAAAATAATTAAGAAAATCAGCTTTGTCTTTCAGGCTTTTTTGCTCATGCATTTTCACTGACTGATGGCCCTTTGTGTTCATCCATGTTCTCGATAGGACACCAGGAAAAGCACCTTGGCTGACAGCACCTTGCCCCCTCTAAAGGCCAAGCTCAGGGTTTATTAATTCATAAGGCTTTAATTTTCCCCCTTTGCCTTTTCCTATCAGCTGTTTTCTGCTTTGTCTGCTCCTGCATAGTTTACTCTTCTCTTGCTCTTGAATTCTGTTATTTCACGTTTGGTGACTTCAGTCCACCTCTCTCGGTGTCTGTTACCTCTGTGTCTGCCTCCTTGTCTCTGGGTTTCTCTTTATTTCCGTCCATCTCTTTGTGTCAGTTTCCCAATCTCTGTCATATCTTGACTTTCTTCTTTGCATCTTTTCTCTAGCATTGCCTATGTGAAAGTGTTTTGAAAACAATTATTATACAAAGGAAAGGTGGCACCATTGCTACCAGTTTTGAAAGTGCATCCAAACCCCAACAGTTATTCATGAAAATAAGAAAATACTGGAGCAATCGCCTGATAGGCTCAACAAATCATCTTTTGGATTGATGGGAGTATGGGAAGGAGACAACTAATACCAGTAAAATTAGTGAAGTTGGATGTTTGAGGGAGTCAACTTGTTACAATCTTATCACTTGTTAGATTTTGAGTGATGTTAGCTAGCATTTGAATTGTAGCCAAGTTGATCAGGATACAGATAAACTGAGGCCCAGTCATTTAAAAAGGCTTAGACTTACTATGGGGGCTAGGAGATTGAAGAGGAAGCTCATGGAGACAAGAGAAGGAAATATCAATCAGAGCCTCTAGCAGATGGCAATAATAGTAAAAACAATTGCCTGAGATAGTTACATATAATTAGCTTCAGTACACAAATCCCTTGCCACTTTCCTCTTATCACCAAGGCAACAGAGACAGGACAGAAGTAGAGATACTTAGTTCTTGCAGACATGATCTCCTCACATTGCTATGGCTTATGGCATATCATTATAAAGTTGGTTTCTGGTGTTGAGTACTTATTAAGTGTCAAGTATTATGTTAAATTCTTTGTGTTAATCTCATTTAATCAATCCTCAAAATAATCCCAGGAAAGAGAAAGATTTTATTATTGCCTGGGGGAGTTGAATTTCCTACCAAAGTCTAATAGTTTCCATATGGCAGTGCATGGATTCAAATCCAGGTCTTTTTGACTTCAGATCACATGCTCATCTGTTTTGCTTCCCTGACACCTGCTTTCTCAGACTGGTGGTCTCTGCTTCACAATATTTTGAAATAATCTGGTGGGGAGGATTGTTGCCTCCCTAATACACAAGGCAAAAGAAAGCATTCTTGGAGCCTGTGGAGGGGAGTGATTTTCCCATGTTCCCTCCTCAGTCAGAGCACTTCCTTTTTTTTCAGAGATGCCTTGTAGCTGACTTTTTCTGAGTTGCCAGTGTACCAAGGTAGCCCCTTATGCAAGGCACAGACCTGAGTTTGAGGAAATTCATCCTGTCTATGTATACTGCCTATGTAATAAGTAGCAAATGGACAGAAAGCTAAGGATTTGAGAGAAGGGCCAGAAAATGTGAAGCCTTCAGTGCAGTTTTCAAAAATAATAGCTTTGGGGAGCAGGCATTGTGCAAACAGGCACCTGTGCAACACTTACTCCTGCTACACTTACTTCTTGTCCTTTGACTGTGGTCCCACCATCTGAAGATGGCAGGGAGCTTTGTGGCCATAGCCTATGAATCATATCCTCTCTCGACTCCAAATTTCTTTTTTTTTTTAAGTGGTGTAGGCCTTTTGTTTGTTGGTAGATCTTAAATTTTTAGAGCATTCTAGGTTTACCAAAAAATTTTGCACAAAATAGAGAGTTCCCACATACCCTCTACAAATTATAAACTAACCTATTTCACTTCTTAATCTAGCTATTATTTCAAAGTTGGAAAGAAGGTCCTCAAGAACAGACTGAATGACCACCACAGAACATACTGGGCAAATTCCTAACTTGCTATAGCCACTAGGAGGGGCTTCAGGGCCTCCAGAGAGACAGGAGTATGGCTAAGCTCCCCTCTTCTGGAATTAGACTGATTTTGGACTTAAGTCTGCCACTTACTGTTTTTGTCTATTTGCATATGTTACTAGACTCCTCTAAGACACTCCTAGACTAAGGCAAAAGGGGCAATAATATTTCTTGTCACTCTGTGATATTTCAATGAGTGAAGCGCTTGACACATGGGAAGCACTTAACACAGTCCCTAACATGTGATTTTTGTTGTTTAGTCGCTGAGTAGTGTCCAACTCTTTAGTGACCCTATGGACTGTAGTCCTCCTGGGTCCTCTGTCCATAGGATTTCCCAGGCAAGAATACTGGAGTGGGTTTCCATTTCCTTCTCCATCCAAGTGTCTTTTGAGGTTCCTTCATGGAAAATAAATCTATTTTGCTCTTTTATTCATTAATCTGTCCATTACTGAATATCTGCTGTGTACCGAGTACTATGCATGGAACTTTGTAGAATTGCTCTATTTTCTCTTGTACTGTGGGTGGTGAGATTAGAATGGGGCATTAATCTCTACAGGAATAGGCTCTTACAGATATTTAATGGAGTGTATGCAGCTTTTGCCAACTTCCTTTGGTTAGTTGGTCTGCCAAGTTTGGACCACCATTGCTTAGGCCATTTTCCTCCAGCAAGGTCAGTGATGCCTTCCTTTCCCAATAGCTTAGTTTCCTTTCATCTGAACTGATGTCACCTTTTCCTTCTTATGAATTTTCTGAATTAAAGCTCTTTCTCTAATTTAGTGGTCATGAGGCCATTGCTTCAGAATTGCACAAAGTCATTCTTATTAGAGTGTAGATTTCTACTTCCTGTCTTTAAATTCAGGGATTAGAATCTCCAAGAAGGTGGGCTTTGGAATCTGCATTCTTATCACACTGATAAGTTAAAGAACCCTTGCTATAATTGTTTTCCCTCCTCCATTCCAGATAGACACTGGAGGCCTCTTTGATCTTGTTTCCTACTTCCAGAACAGTTTAGTGTCTCTAGGAGATGCTTGAGAGGATCTTTTATGTACCTAGGAATTAACTGCTATTCATTGAAGAGAAATACTCTGAAGCCATCAAGGTAATTAAAGCAAATGTATATCACCCACGCCCCGAGGAGTGCAAGGGCAGTTAAGAAGAAAATGTGTGGACAGTGCCTACTGCCTGCATAGGATTGCCCTATAACTAGATCTGAATGCCAGCCTATAACCCATTCACTAACAGCACGTCTTGCATTTCAACCTCAAGTGCGTGGGCTTGTCAGTGGGGTGGCTTTCTACATCCCAGTTCATCAGCTCCATTGAACTGTGGAGACACTTTTGCCTACAAAATAACCTTACAAACACCTGGCCTTAAAGGCAGAGTTGGGAAAGGGAAATTGATTTCAATTTCCAAGTGTAATAGCTGAAGGTTGGGGTGTGCAAGGTAATGTTATTTTGGAGCACACCCTGGCTCCCAAGGTCATGTACAAAGCATGACTAATAAGATACTAGAAAAAAAATCTCATAAGGGAGAGGTTCCAAACTGTGGAGGTGCCCTGCAGATATTTAAAGCAGTTTGTATACTTAAAAATCATTTACTTTCACTTAAGTTACTAGCCTCGAAAATATCTAGTTATGGATACACAGACAGAAGTCCAAATTTTCATTAGATTAGGGGGGAAAGGGGCTTCCCTGGTGGCTAAGACAGTAAAGAATCCACCTGCAGTGTAGGAGACCTGGATTCGATCCCTGGGAATATCCCCTGGAGGAGGGCATTTCAACCCACTCCCGTATTCTTGCCTGGAGAATCCCATGGACAGAGGTGCCTGGTGGGCTGTAGTCCATGGGTTGCAGAGAGTCACAACTAATTGACTAACCACAGGATAGGGGGAAAAAAACCTAAATACAGTTGACCCAAGGAATCACTTTATCTCTGGTAACATTTTGTTCATAGTTCAAACTGGGACAGTTTTGAGAGTGGAAAAGAGCACTATTAATCAAGCCAGGACACTAGGCATAAACTGGTATGTAAGCAAACCTTATTTACCATTTAGCCTTAGCTGGCAAGCTCCTTGCTAGCAGTTGCCTTTCCTATTTCAGGGAGCTATACTAGTCAGTATTTTGGGATGCAGAAACAGAAATAGATTGGGGGAGAAGATAAACAGAAAATCAGCCTGTTTTCCCCTCTTTGTTTTGAATATTGAAACAGCAATGGCTTTTTTTTTTTTCATTTAATATGATCACTGGGAATATGAGGAGAGATGACTGGATGACCCATACACCATGACAAGTGTTTGTCAGCTGATAACAGCCAAGTGAAAGGTTATGTGTGTCACTGTATGTGTAGCCACCTGCTAAGCAGTTCCATTACAAAAAGTAAACTTAGAATGTATATAGGCCATTTTAGACTCCTGTTTGGCTTCAGGATTTGGGGCGTTTGAAGCCCAGCTAATGTCAGGATGACCCTTTCCCCTTCAATTCTTTTCCTATGTTATTTTAGACACATAACTCACACGTGTTCTCAAAAGTACAAGAGCTCATGCACATGTGGCACACACACACACTCTTGCTGTTTGTAACACCTGGTGACCAACTTCAGAAGAGATCAGTATCTAGTGACAAGAGAATGTGGGCCATTGTCACATCTCCAGCAGGGAGTGATTATCATTCTGTTCGCCCTCTCCTACAGCATACTGGTTGCTTCGTTGTTGTTTAGTCACTAAGTCATTTCTCTCTTGCCACACTGTGGACTGCAGCCTGCCAGGCTACGGGTTGCCATTTCCTTCTCCTGGAAATATTCCCGACCCAGGGATCGAACCCACGTTTCCTACATTGTAGGTGGATTCTTTACAGTTAAGCCACCAGGAAAGCCGATAGTAGTTGCTTAGGGGAAGAATGTATGTCCCTAGAGGAAACCAAGGGAGGTGCTTGCTACAAACCCTCTATCTCCCTGATACATACCCTTCCTCCTTCTCCCTTACCTTTCTCACTTTCTTCCCTGTAGACCATATCTTCAACTTTCAGATGACTCACAAATTTTTAGCCAGCAAGGACCTCTCAGTGTGAACAGAATTGAAGTGGTTATTGTATGCAAATGCAGGGTCAAATGACCCCACATAGAGCCCCAGTGGCATGCTGTAAAAATCATCTATAGCTCCTATTCTTTGACTTCCATGGGTCCCTCAGGAACTCTTTAGCCTCTGTGTCACCAAGCCACATGAAGGTTGCCCAAGATTTAGCTGCCTTTTGTAGAGGATCATTTTCAGAAGTTGATAGTGAACTTCCAGGAGCTAATGTACAAAGGGTATTTAATATTGATTTCCTGTCTATACTATTGATCCCCAGGACTTAAGCTGCTCCTAAGGATATGATCTAAGATTTTGCAGATATTTGGTAACTCTGTAACTGCTAATTACTGCTTTCTTTCCTATGGTTTGCACTAGGAAGTAGCCTAAGGTTACTAGGTGATTGTGCTTAGTCAGTCATTCATGTCCAATTCTTTGTGACCCCATGGACTGTAGCCTGCAGGTTCCTCTGTCCATGGGGATTCTCCAGGCAAGAATACTGGAGTGGGTTTCCATGCACTCTTCTAGGGGATTGTCCCAACATAGGGATTGAACCCAGGGTGATTGGGAAAGTACTTTGTTTTATGTTTACAATCCCAGAAGCAGTCAACTTTGTCCCTTACCCTTCTAGTCGAACTCTGGCATATATAGAAGTAGTATTACAGGACCGTTATAAGTTAGAGCTTGAGCACAGTAAAGAGGTCAGCTTGTCCAACTGCTGATTCAGGAGGTGAGATCCCCTGCAGCTGTGGTACTCCCCTGCAGAGACTCCTATTTGGCTTTGACATTGTTGTTCGGTCACTCAGTCTTTGCAACCCCATGAACTGCAGCACACCATGCTTCCCTGTCCTTCACCGTCTCCCAGAGCTTGCTCAAACTCATGTCCATCGAGTCGGTGATGCCATCCAACTGTCTCGTCCTCTGTCATCCCCTTCTCCTCCTGCCTTCAATATTTCCCAGTATCAGGGTCTTTACCAAAGAGTTGACACTTCACATTAGATGGCCAAAGTATTGGAGCTTCAGCTTCAGCATCAGTCTTTCCAATGAATATTCAGGACTGATTTCCTTTAGGATTGACTGGTTTGATCTTGCAGACCAGGGGACTCGCAAGAGTCTTTTCCAACACCACAGTTCAAAGGCATCAATTCTTCGGTGCTCAGCTTTCTTTATGGTTCAACTCACATCCATACATGACTACTGGAAAAAACCATAGCTTTGACCAGATGGACCTTTGTTGGCAGAGTAAGGTCTCTGCTTTTTAATATGCTGTCTAAGTTTGCAATGGCTTTTCTTCCAAGCAACAAGTATCTTTCTTTCTTTCTTTCTTTCTTTCTTTCTTTCTTTCTTTTTTGAGCAAGTGTCTTTTAATTTCATGGCTACTGCCACCATCTGCAGTGATTTTGGAGCCCAAGAAAATAATGTCTCTCACTGTTTCCATTGTTTCCCCATCTATTTGCCATGAAGTGATGGGACTGAATGCCATGGTCTTAGTTTTTTGAATGTTGAGTTTTAAGCCAGCTTTTTTTACTCTCCTCTTTCACTTTCATCAACAGTTCTCCGCTTTCTGCCGTAAGGGTGGTGTCATTGGCATAACTGAGGTTATTGATATTTCTCCCAGCAACCTTGATTTCTGCTTGTGCTTCATTCAGCCCAGCATTTTGCATGCTGTACTCTGCATATAAGTTACATAAACAGGTTGACAATATACAGTCTTTGAAACTAGAGGTGGGGAATTCAAACTGAATTTTAGGAGTGCTTTGTCTTCTTTAACTCTTTACTTCTTTCAGTCACTATAACTCTTCTCTTTCTTTGCCATTTCTCTCATAACCAGCCATGGAATTCATATCATGTGCTGATTTTCCTGTCATGAGTTGATAGTTATGGCTACCATCTTGCTTGCTTCTAGTTCCCACAGCCACAAGTGGGTGTTTCACGGACCTCCTCTTTCCTTACATTGGATCAAACAAAGAACCCTACTTGTGTTTCTCTACATGCTCATTCCTGTGTGTGGAGAATTAGAAAGCATAGGCTTCCTGAGCCACCAGGGATCTAAAAGGTTAGAATCTACCAAAGATAGATAACCACTAGTTTCTGTGCATCTCAGATTCAAACCAACCTGCAAAAACTGCTACTCCTCAATTCTTTCATTCTCCTAATTAGAATTTACTCTCCCTAAGAACTTGTTTTAGTTCTATTTAACAGAAATCTCATTAGGCCTGGTATTACAGAACCTGTCTCTTCCATTGGATTGTTAGTTCCTTATAAAGGGAGATGAGAATGAGTTAACCCCATCATTCCATTTAACCCCATCATTGTGTCTGATATACAGTGGTATCCAAAAAAGTTTTTACATGAGATTTAATACATTTTTAAATGATCTATTGCAAACCAGCCTAGTTCTCAATACTGCAGTGATTTTACAAATTGCATATATAGACCCTTGATTCATTTAAAGTTCATTCTTTAAAAAAAATAAATATCACAGGCCTATTATATTCCAAACAGTTGGGAAACGGCAGGGAGTTTTAAACAATTATGGTTTGGAGAGATGTAACACATGCAATATAGATGTTACATCAGATTCTGGGTCTGGACAGCTTCACTTTGTTGTTGATTAAGCCCCTACCTTACAGTCATGTAACAATCTCAAATGAATAAATCTCCAAGTGCAAATCTATTCTCCTTCCCTCTAGATCTGTTTCTAGAGCTCTCAACATTCCCTTACACCTCAGCTCATATGTTTCCCCATATCTCCCAGTTCCAGTTCCAGTTCCAGTTCCAGTTCAGTCGCTCAGTCATGTCCGACTCTTTGCCACTCCATGAATCGCAGCACGCCAGGCCTCCCTGTCCATCACCAACTCCGGGAGTTTACTCAAACTCATGCCCATCGAATCAGTGATGCCATCCAGCCATCTCATCCTCTGTCATCCCCTTCTCCTCCTGCCCCCAATCCCTCCCAGCATCAGGGTCTTTTCCAATGAGTCAACTCTTCGCATGAGGTGGCCAAAGTACTGGAGTTTCAGCCTCAGCATCAGTCCTTCCAAAGAACACCCAGGACTGATCTCCATTAGAATGGACTGGTTGAATCTGCTTGCAGGTCAAGGGACTCGCAAGAGTCTTCTCCAACACCACAGTTCAAAAGCATCAATTCTTCGGTGCTCAGCTTTCTTCACAGTCCAACTCTCACATCCATACATGACCACTGGAAAAACCATAGCCTTGACTAGACGGACCTTTGTTGGCAAAGTAATGTCTCCGCTTTTTAATATGCTATCTAGGTTGGTCATAACTTTCCTTCCAAGGAATAAGCATCTTTTAATTTCATGGATGCAGTCACCATCTGCAGTGATTTTGGAGCCCAGAAAAATAAAGTCAGCCACTGTTTCCACTGTTTCCCCATCTATTTCCCATGAAGTGGTGGGACCGGATGCCATGATCTTCGTTTTCTGAATGTTGAGCTTTAAGCCAACTTTTCACTCTCCTCTTTCACTTTCATCAAGAGGCTCTTTAGTTCCTCTTCAATTTCTGCCATAAGGGTGGTGTCATCTGCATATCTGAGGTTATTGATATTTCTCCTGGCAATCTTGATTCCAGCTTGTGCTTCTTCCAGCCCAGCGTTTCTCATGATGTGCTCTGCATATAACTTAAATAAGCAGGGTGACAATATACAGCCTTGACGTACTCCTTTTCCTATTTGGAACTAGTCTGTTGTTCCATATCCAGTTCTAACTGTTGCCTCCTGACCTGCATATAGGTTTCTCAAGAGGCAGGTCAGGTGGTCTGGTATTCCCATCTCTTTCAGAATTTTCCACAGTTTATTGTGATCCACAGAGTCAAAGGCTTTGGAATAGTCAATAAAGCAGAAATAGATGTTTTTCTGGAGCTCTCTTGCTTTTTTCCATGATCCAGTGGATGTTGACAATTTGATCTCTGGTTCCTCTACCTTTTCTAAAAGCAGCTTGAACATTTGGAAGTTCACAGTTCACATATTGCTGAAGCCTGGCTTGGAGAATTTTGAGCATTTCTTTACTAGCGTGTGAGATGAGTGCAATTGTGCAGTAGTTTGAGGATTCTTTGGCATTGCCTTTCTTTGGGATTAGAATGAAAACTGACCTTTTCCAGTCCTGTGGCCACTGCTGAGTTTTCCAAATTTGCTGACATATTGAGTGCAGCACTTTCACAGCATCATTGTTCAGGATTTGAAATAGCTCAACTGAATTCCATCACTGCCACTAGCTCTGTTTGTAGTGATCCACATGGCAATAGGAGTGAACTAATTTACCTATTCGAGGGTGGTGGGGGGGGAAACTTCAAGGAAGTCTTTTTGGAAGAGGCTGCAATGAAGCTGCACCTTGAGGGATAGACAGAGATTAAGGGAAAGATCTTCCAGAAAGAGACATTAGTAAAGGCAGGTATAAAAGCAGTGCAGAGAAGTGGTCATCAACTTTACTTTGAACTGGGGTTAACTGGTATGAATAGGGTATTTTCAAAAAGGCAAATTTCTCACACCCCTCTCTTATCTCCAGAGATTTTGATTAAGGAATTTTTTGCTTATTTGTTTTTTTTTTTTTTTTTTTTAAATATGTTCAGTCTCCTTCAATCATCACCAATCTCTTTTACCCATTTGGCTAACTTTGAATTTTCCCTTTCAGTGACTTTCTCTGTACTCTTTCCTGACCATAGGCTGTCCATTTCCTTCCCCTCTCCATTCATGGAGGCATGGTGCAGTCTTTCTTTCTTTCCAAAAGCCCTTCTTGAGTGAAGCTGCTAGATGTGTATTTTCTCTTGTTGTGAACTCTGATCTAAAGCACTGACTGGCCCTACCAAGCATTAGGGGACTGGTCTTTTTTTTTTTTTTAAGATTTTTTTTTTGAAGTGGAACATTTTAAAAATCTTTACTGAGTTTATTACAATATTGCTTTTGTTTTTTATGTTTTGATATTTTGACCATGGGGCATGTAGGATCTTAGGTCTCCCACCAGGGATCGAACCCACACACTGCATTGGAAGGCCAGGTCCTAACCAATGGACCACCAGGAAAGTTCCAGGGTCTTCTTAACAGCTTATTTTTAGACAGTGGGAATTCTAGGTTGAGGGAAATCCTAACTGCTTTCAATTTCCTGTACCACTTTGCACAGTGCCCTCTACATAGTACACACTCAGCAAATATTTACTAAGTTGATTGGGTTAATGTATCAGACTGGCTTTAACCAATATTTTACTTACTAGGTTGTAATGGGGAGTTTTGGGTCCTGAGTATATGTGTCATCATAAGGATTTCAGTAATGGAAATTGAGCATGTTATAAAAGGAATGAATGAAAACAGTGTTTCTTACAGATTTTCTGGCTTGAGTCATGGCCTGAATAGTTTATGATGAATTTAGAACCTATTAATGAAAGACTTCTTGGTAAGGAGAAATAATCTATCTCTGTAATAGTGATTTTCCCTATTAAAGTTGTTAAAGCCAGAAAGTTATGCCAAGTATGTAAGGCTCTGTGTGTGTGTGTGTGTGTGTGTGTATATACGTGCATGCATATACTTATGTTTGGATATGTGAAGTATTAACTAAAGAATGTGAATTTTTATGCAAGAATTTCTTGCATCTTTAATAAAATTCATACCCAAGAGCTCATATCTTCCATTTTAATATTTTCTTTGATATCACCTTTGAAAGTGAGAGAAGTTCTGTTGTCCTTTCTGAAATTTGATATTTATTCTTAATATTTTGGAGGGAGGTTGGAAGAAAAAGAACTCTGGATCAGAGATCTCAATCAATGTGAAGCAAATATGTGGTTATTTTTAAATTTTTCATTTGGGACCAAAAGCCTAAATAATTTTTATATCATTCTGTTCCTGAATCACTGTCTCTTTAGAAGCTTGGGTGTCATTGGGTTCAAGAACAGGTTTTATACACCAGTGTCAAAGTTCCTTTGCATCTTTTTTCATATAGGGAAACCTCTGAGTATCTGGCTTCCCCCTAGGAATGATATAAGAGCCAATATAGCACTTCAGTATGGTTTTGTTTAGTTGCTAGCACTCAATTTTCCAATCCTCTCTTCCACTGTTGACAAGACTGTAGAGGGAAGTGTTGTTATGAAGAGCCAATAATAAGTCATCACGTAGAAAACAGCTACTCTGGAGAGTCATATGGACATAGAGCACATTTTCCACGAGTAAAATGTAAGCAAACCTTTGTTGTTGAAAGCAGTGAGAGTAGAGGATTATTTGTTGTTGCAGCATAGACCATCCCATCTTACCACAACCACCAAAGAAATATTTTTTTTGCCCTTGTGGGGATCACTTTCAGCCAAAAAAAAAAAAAAAAAAACCACAAAAAACCCACAAAAAACCATGAGTAATTTCTCTCTTTTGTCTGCACTAGTTCACTAATTTATTCCTTAAATGGCATGAACTGTAAATGTTTGACACAGTGATATCTTAATACATTACTTAAATCCTGTATTTAAATGAAAACCTTTCTCTGCTGTGCTTCTGATTCTGAAATGAGGTAGACTGACAAATTTCTTTGAAATCAATCCTATCATGTCTTGCACAGAGTAGACATTCAAGGAATATTTGCTCAACTTGATGTAGTAGTTGTTCAGTGGCTCAGTCATGTCCAACTCTTTGCAACCCCATGGACTGCAACACGCCAGGCTTCCCTGACCTTCATTATCTCCTGGAGCTTGCTCAAACTCATGTCCATTGAGTCGGTGATGCCATCTAACCATCTCATCCTCTGTCATCCCCTTCTCCTCCTGCCTTCCATCTCTCCCAGCATCAGGGTCTTTTCTAGTGAATTGGCTGTTATCATCAGATGGCCAAAATTTTGGAGCTTCTTCAGTATCAGTCCTTCCAATAAATGTTCAGGATTGATCTCCTTTAGGATTGACTGGTTTGATCTCCTTGCAGTCCAAGGGACTCTCCAGAGTCTTCTCCAGCACCACAGTTTGAAAGCATCAATTCTTGGGTTCTCAAATTGATGTACAATGAGACAGTCCTATGCTAAGGAATCTGACTGTATCTGGAATTTGGACCAGGTTGATCCTTGGAAGAATTTTGGTATAAATGAAATTTGTAACACTTCAGCCTCTTTTCTCCTCCCCCTCCTCTCAACTCCCTAAATCATCCTCTCCCTGTCTACATTCATTTTCTACCAAATATTTGTGTGCTGTCCTAAGCTCTTTGGTTAGGAAAGTCAGTTGATCAGTACAGTAACAATAAGGTAGAAATGGAATCATGTATTACTTTTTCTTGACAGAATAGCATTGTGTTGGAGTAGATCTCTGTTCGTTTCCAAGGCAAACCATTCAATATCACAGTAATCCAAGTCTATGTCCCAACCAGTAACGCTGAAGAAGCTGAAGTTGAACAGTTCTATGAAGACCTACAAGACCTTTTAGAACTAACACCCAAAAAAGATGTCCTTTTCATTATAGGGGACTGGAATGCAAAAGTAGGAAGTCAAGAAACACCTGGAGTAACAGGCAAATTTGGCCTTGGAATACGGAATGAAGCAGGGCAAAGACTAATAGAGTTTTGCCAAGAAAATGCACTGGTCATAACAAACACCCTCTTCCAACAACACAAGAGAAGACTCTATAGATGGACATCACCAGATGGTCAACACCGAAATCAGATTGATTATATTCTTTGCAGCCAAAGATGGAGAAGCTCTATACAGTCAGCAAAAACAAGACCAGGAGCTGACTGTGGCTCAGATCATGAACTCCTTATTGCCAAATTCAGACTTAAATTGAAGAAAGTAGGGAAAACCACTAGACCATTCAGGTATGACCTAAATCAAATCCCTTATGATTATACAGTGGAAGTGAGAAATAGATTTAAGGGCCTAGATCTGATAGAGTGCCTGATGAACTATGGACTGAGGTTCATGACATTGTACAGGAGACAGGGATCAAGACCATCCCTATGGAAAAGAAATGCAAAAAAGCAAAATGGCTGTCTGGGGAGGCCTTACCAATAGCTGTGAAAAGAAGAGAAGTGAAAAGCAAAGGAGAAAAGGAAAGATATAAACATCTGAATGCAGAGTTCCAAAGTATAGCAAGAAGAGATAAGAAAGCCTGCCTCAGTGATCAATGCAAAGAAATAGAGGAAAACGACAGAATGGGAAAGACTAGAGATCTCTTCAAGAAAATTAGAGATACCCTAGGGAACATTTCATGCAAAGATGGGCTTGATAAAGGACAGAAATGGTATGGACCTAACAGAAGCAGAAGATATTAAGAAGAGATGGCAAGAATACACAGAAGAACTGGACAAAAAAGATCTTCACAACCCAGATAATCATGATGGTGTGATCAGTGACCTAGAGGCAGACATCCTGGAATGTGAAGTCAAGTGGGCCTCAGAAAGCATCACTATGAACAAAGCTAGTGGAGGTGATGGAATTCCAGTTGAGCTATTCCAAATCCTGAAAGATGATGCTGTGAAAGTGCTACACTCAATATGCCAGCAAATTTGGAAAACTCAGCAGTGGCTACAGGACTGGAAAAGGTCAGTTTTCATTCCAATCCCAAAGAAAGGCAATGCCAAAGAATGCTCAAACTACCGCACAATTGCACTCATCTCACACGCTAGTAAAGTAATGCTCAAAATTCTCCAAGCCACAATTCAGCAATATGTGAACTGTGAACTTCCAGATGTTCAAGCTGGTTTTAGAAAAGGCAGAAGAACCAGAGATCAAATTGTCAACATCCACTGGATCATGGAAAAAAGCAAGAGAGTTCCAGAAAAACATCTATTTCTGCTTTATTGACTATGCCAAAGCCTTTGACTGTGTGGATCACAATAAACTGTGGAAAATTCAGAAAGAGATGGGAATACCAGACCACCTGATCTCCTCTTGAGAAATTTGTATGCAGGTCAGGAGCAACAGTTAGAACTGGACATGGAACAACAGACTGGTTCCAAATAGGAAAAGGAGTACATCAAGGCTGTATATGGTCACCCTGTTTATTTAACTTCTATGTAGAGTACATCATGAGAAACGCTGGACTAGAAGAAACACAAGCTGGAATCAAGATTGCCAGGAGAAATATCAATAACCTTAGATATGCAGATGACACCACCCTTATGGCAGAAAGTGAAGAGGAACTCAAAAGCCTCTTGATGAAAGTGAAAGAGGAGAGTGAAAAAGTTGGCTTAAAGCTCAACATTCAGAAAATGAAGATCATGGCATCTGGTCCCACCACTTCATGGGAAATAGATGGGGAAACAATGGAAACAGTGGCTAACTTTATTTTTCTGGGCTCCAAAATCACTGCAGATGGTGACTGCAGCCATGAAATTAAAAGACGCTTACTCCTTGGAAGGAAAGTTATGACCAACCTAGATAGCATATTCAAAAGCAGAGGCTTTACTTTGCCAACAAAGGTCCGTCTAGTCAAGGCTGTGGTTTTTCCTGTGGTCATGTATGGATGTGAGAGTTGGACTGTGAAGAAGGCTGATCACTGAAGAACTGATGCTTCTGAACTGTGGTGTTGGAGAAGACTCTTGCGAGTCCCTTGGACTGCAAGGAGATCCAACCAGTCCATTCTGAAGGAGATCAGCTCTGGGATTTCTTTGGAAGGAATGATGCTAAAGCTGAAACTCCAGTCCTTTGGCCACCTCATGTGAAGAGTTGACTCATTGGAAAAGACTCTGATTCTGGGAGGGATTGAGGGCAGGAGGAGAAGAGGACGACAGAGCATGAGATGGCTGGATGGCATCATTGACTCAATGGACGTGAGTCTCAGTGAACTCTGGGGGTTGGTGATGGACAGGGAGGCCTGGTGTGCTGCGATTCATGGGGTCACAAAGAGTCGGACACGACTGAGCGACTCATCTGATCTGATCTGGAGTAGATCAGTTGTTCTCAAAGTGTAGTGCCTGTCTTGTATAGCATTATCTGGAACCATGCTAGAATTCCAAGTTTTAAGCCCCCACCACAGACCTAGTGGATAAAACATTATCAAAGTATAGTCCAGCTATCTTTGAAAAAGTTTTTAATAAAGAAATCTGTGTTTTAACAAGCTATCTAGATGATACTGTGATACTGAATACAGTAAAGTTTGATAACTTTATGTAGAAGTTGGAGTTTTTTAATTTTAGAAGTTCATGCAATATAGTGTATGAATTTGGGGGGGCAATAATTCTGCATTTGGAAACTTCTAAATGTATTTCACAGCAGAATCATTACATAGATAGGAATTTGGCTGTGTAATATGCATGCTTTTCAGATTGAGTGCAGGGTAAGTCATTGGCTCAGCATACACCTAACCCTTTGAGGAGGGAGAATAGTTTGCAGCCTAGTGGACACAATTTCACAACTGCTAGAAGAGGATAAAGATCGAGATTTACTGCTTGTCATGTTCCCTGACATTTCACCATTAGAGATTCATTTCATATTTTCTTATGAAAATATTAGTAGTGTTTAGAGGAGTGTACTTTAATCCAGTATCACCAGTACTCTGCTGAAAAGAGTACCCTATAGGACTGGCCACAGAGGGATATTTGGAATAAGGAGATACAGTCAAAGAGAAACATTACTAACTGCAGAGTGCTGGTGGCATCTCTGTGCACCATAACTTGTGATGTTGCTATTTGTCTCTCACTGTGAGCCCAAGAGCCCAAAGCAAAATCCTTATCTGGGCATTTTTCCTCTACCTCTCACTTGCTAGTATTTTGGGGATAAACTTCCCAGTCCCTTTGTATCCCTTTGTGTTGTTTTGTTGTTCAGTTGCTCAGTCATGTCTGACTCTTTGTGATTCCATGGACTGCAGCATGCCAGACTTCCCTGTCCTTCACCATCTCCTGGAGTTTGCTCAACTTCGTGTCTATTGAGTCAGTGATGCCATCCAACCATCTCATCCTCTCATCCACCCGCTTCTTCTCTTGCCCTCAAACTTTCCCAGCATTGGGGTCTTTTCCAATGAGTCAGTTCTTTGTATCAGGTGGCCTTGTAACCCTTTGATAGATAAAAAATATAAAATTACAAAGGGATGTTTATATTACAATAATAAAAATCATATTCTAGAGCATAAAGAGAGGGCCTAGTATATGTTTTATATATAGAAATGGATAAAAAGTCATTTGAAATTGGATTATCACATCCTATGCTGAGTAATTCCCAGCTCACATGCTTTATTCAGTCCATGAATCATCAAAAGGTAAATAAAATAAAAAACAAAATTTCTGAAAGTTCCAGGGACTAAATGCAGCTGACATGCCCCTTAGCCTCCAGTTACTTGTTTCCAGCTGACAAGCACGATTGTTTTGACAGTCCAGGTGCACAGCATATAATTGAGCAGAACCGCACAGTATGTACTTACTTCCTTCTCAAATGCTTCAACACTTACCAGTTACAATTTCAAACAACGTTCAGCCATCAGTACACATCAAAACATAAGGAAAACATTTATTTTGGTTAGTTGGGGCCATTCATCAGAGAAAGGCCCCCATGGAGACTTTAATCTGAATTATATACAGGCTCTTAAGACAGAAAGAAAGCCTTTGTAATTGTAAGCGTAGCATGCCAGCTATCTCCAAGCACAGGGAAATACATGTGGCAGCCATTCAATTGTTAGTTTCCTTTGGTACATGTGGGAAAATGCAACACCCTTCTAGAAAATCTTCTTTTTAGTCTAGCGTGAGGAGATGCTAAAGCAACCAACATTTGGTATCAGGAAAACTAGTGATAAAGTCTTTCTAAAACCCAGACTAGCTAAGCAATGTCATTAAATCAAATGTTCAGTATTTATTTTGTAAAAAATAGACTCCCTGACTCTGGCTAAGAGCTTTGCTTTCCTAGGTCCTCTACTTCTGTGAGGTCTTAGGTGAAGTTAAGGACACAGAGTATAGGCCATTTGTCTTCTGACCAGTGGCTGGCCAAATATTGGAATAAATCAAGACAGCCACAGTACTTCTGCTGTCACAAACGCAGCCTTGGGCAGAGCTATTGGCAGAACTCACAAGTGTGCATAATAACTTTTCCTTTGATAAAGATGGGCCAGGGTAACTGGTGTAGAAGAGGCTTGCCTCAGATTTTTCTCTGCTGATATTTCCTGCAGCTGACCATGAATGGGGACTAAATTCCTCTAAGAGACATGAATTTCATTTTCAGCAATCAGTGTTGTTGCCTAAATCCAGAGTCCAGCTCTAGGGTCTGATGAAGCCTGGATTCTGAGCCCTCAATCACACTTAAGTTCCTGGCCTCTCCTGTCCGTTGATTACAGGCACTTTTTCCCCCTCATTGACTTCTGTGCATTTGAAAAGTCCTCTGTAGGTGAGTATGGGAAGCCCCATAGTAGCATCAGCTAGTTCATATTGTACTCCTTTTAGTCTATATGTTAAATCTCCCTAAGTCTCAGGATAAGATACTGTACGCCCAGTTCCTGTGCTCATGAGGTAGTGTCCTTAGGGATCTCATGGTTCTACTGCCATACGTGTAGGTCAATATACAGCTCACCCGAGGCAGCAGCCAGATGTAGTTCTGAGGCTGTAATCCTGGCTTACTCACCCACACTGACACATGCAATCTCTGGAAACATTTTCTGATATTCATGAGGCCATCCTCCCACCTTTAGTGCTATCTCGGGAAAAACAATTGCAGATTCTGTTTGTGACTTCTCATGGTTCAACTAGGCAAATCAAAGCTTGCAACTCTGAGCCAACAGCAGTCTGTACAGGGATGAAAATATATATAACAGATAATAGTCAAATCCCTAACATTAGTGAACATGTGGTATCGTTGTCACCTAGTTCCTGCCTTGCTGAATGTCTTTTTTCCCCACCCTGCTTCAGCAAAATCCACATGTCACTCATTTAAAAAAGAACTACTTAGTGCCATCAACACCACCTGAACTCTTAAGCCTCCTTAAAAAGAAAGTGTTAGTCACTAAGCGTGTCCAACTCTTCACAACCCAATGAACTATAGTCTGCCAGGCTCCGCTGTCCATGGGATTTCCTAGGCAACCCTTTGGAGTGGGTTGCCATTTTCTTCTCCAAGGGATCTTCCTCACCCAGGCATCAAACTCAGGTCTCCTGCATTGTAGGCAGCTTCTCTACTGTCTGAGCCACCAGGGAAGACCAAATTTTCCTTAACACCTTTTAAAAGAAAAAGCCATATTCACAGATAGTGATGAGAGAGTCACATTAAAGGAAGAAGGCATCTAGTCATTTTGCTTCTGAAGCATTCCCTCTTTGTCAATAACAGATCTGATTATTTCTCATTTGAGGGAGCTGGCCATGGTGCCCCATTCAGCCAAAGCAGTGGTCCATGAGATTCCCATCATACACTGAACACTTTGTAGGTTTCCATATTTCTTAGCAGATGAGGTGGACCTGGCATAGGAGGCTGGTGGCCTCCTCTTCTATTTGGCATGCCTACTACAGCCAAAAACTCAACAGGAAAGCTGCTCAGACTGGTGCTGGGGACAGGGCTAATTATGATAAATGTTACCCAGCTCCCAATTAGAACCTAGGTATGCCACCTGGAAAACTCTCCTTTTTTTCTTGGAAAAAAAAAAAAAAACATAAGAAATATAGCTTTTGGGGAAAAAATACTCATTAGTTTCAGCTTGAACTATTATTTCCAGTGCCCCATAAGCAAACAACTTTGACGGTAAGAGCCAGCTGGTAATAGAACTCATTAAAAAAAAAAAAAAAAACACTCTAATATGGGCTCCAAAGCACTTGGAGAAGTGAGATCTGCAGGGACAAATGAAGTTCCCTACTTTCTGAATTTGAGAAATGCCACCAGCTCTTTGTCAGCCATCCTGGGAATTATACAATCTCACAGGGAAGTTTCTAGCTCCACACACCCTCTTTATCTTTATAAGTATTTTTTTTTATGTGAACCTGTTTTTATTTTTCAAAAAGTCTTTAGAATTTGCTACAATATTGCTTCTTCTTTAAGTTTTAGTTTTTTGGCCATGAGGCATGTGGGATCTTAGTTCCCCTACCAAGGATCAAACATGCACCCCCTGCATTGGAAGGCAAAGTCTTAACATCTGGATTCCTAGGAAGTCCTCACACAGCCTTTTTTAATAGGGTATGATATAGGGTGATCTTGGAGAAGGCAATGGCACCCCACTCCAGTACTCTTGCCTGGAAAATCCCATGGATGGAGGAGCCTGGTAGGCTGTAGTCCATGGGGTCGCTAAGAGTCGGACACGACTGAGAGACTTCCCTTTCAGTTTTCACTTTCATTCATTGGAGAAGGAGATGGCAACCCATTCCAGTGTTCTTGCCTGGAGAATCCCAAGGATTGGGGAGCCTGGTGGGCTTCCGTCACTGGGGTCGCACAGAGTCGGACATGACTGAAGCGACTTAGCAACAGCAGCAGCAGCATGGGGTGATCTGATCAACTTGGATCACTCACTTCTAATATTTCCTCCCACTGTAAGAATGAAAAGTGATGATATTTTTGAAAGTGACTTTGTTTTTAAATTAACACATTTTTAAATGTTATACTTCATTTACAGTTATTACAAAATATTGGCTGCAATCTCTGTGTTGTAACCTTGTAGCCTATCTTACACCCAAGAGTTGGTACCTCCCACTCCTCCACCCCTATACTGACCCTCTCCTCTTGCCCCCACTGCTAGCCACTAGTTTGTTTTCTGTGACTGTGTCTGCTTCTTTTTTGTCATATTTGTTAGTTTGCTGTATATTTTAGATTCCACATAAAAGTGATATCATATAGTATTTTATTTGTCTGTCTGGCTTATTTCACTTAGCATAATGTTCTCCAGGTCCTTCCATGTTGCTGCAAATGGCAGAATTTCCTTCTTTTTTATGACTGAATAGTATTTCATCTCTCTCTCTCACTCACACACACACACACACACACACACACACACACACACATCACATCTTTATCCACTCATCTGTTGATGGACACTTAGGTTGCTTCCATATCTTTTGACTATTGAAAGTAATGCGGCTATGAACATCAAGGTACATGTATTTTTTTCGAGTTAGTGTTTTTGGTTTTTTTGGACATATATCCAAGAGTAGAATTGCTGTTTCATATGGTAACTTTTACTTTTAGTTTTTTAAGAAACCTCCATACTGTTTTCCATAGTGGCTGTACCAACTTACATTCCCACCGACACTGTCTGAGGGTTCCCTTTTCTCCACAACCCTGTCAGCATTTGTTATTTGTGGTCTTTTGGATGATGACCATTCTGACAGATGTGAAGTGATACCTCATTGTGGCTTTAATTTGCATTTCTTTGATGATTAATGATGTTGAGCATCTTCATGTGCTTGCTGACCATCTGTATGTCTTCTTTGGAAACATGTCTCTATTCAGTGGGATGAGATGGTATTTTAATAGCTTCTCATTCATTTCCTCCACACCCTCCTTAGCTACTATGAAAATATTCAATACATTTGGAGAAAGATTTTAATGTCAGATAATGATAACTCATTTCTATTCCCAGGTATTGTTCTACCTTTTTGACAGGCCTTCCATGCTTTCATGCAGAGAAGTAAGAAATTTGGAGATTATTTGTTTATTGGCTGCACTCAGTCTTCACTGGTGGGTGCAGGCTTTCTATAGTTGTGGTGAGCAGGGGCTACTCATTGCGATGGCTTCTCTTGCTGTGCTCCAGACCGCACAGGCTCAGTAGTTGTGGTGCATGGGCTTAGATCCACCAAGGCATGTGGAATCTTCCTGGTAAAAGGGATCAAACCCATGTCCCCTGCATTGGCAGGAGGATTCTTAACCACTGGGCCACCAGAGAATTCCAAGTAATCTGGAGATTTAAAGGCAGCTGAACAACAACAGAGGCAATGCCATAAGGACTGGCATTAGCAGTATTCTGGGATGGTGGATTTTTCTGTCTTCTCAAGCTATTCAAGAGACAAATTATTTAGAAGCATTCCTAACTGGCATTTTTCTGTCATCCCAGGCCCCTGTAGCCCCCATCCTCATCAAGCAGAAAATGAATGCAAACCAACCCAAAGTTTAGCTCTACTGGTTTCACTGCTCAAAGCCTTGACATTCAGAGTGAAGGAAGAGTTAATTTTGAAATTTTTATAGCCTAGTACTTCCCACTCCTAGTTTCTTCCTTGCTATTTAAACAGAGACTTGACATTTCTAATTAGGAAGTTTTACTTCCAGGCAAGTGGAATTTACCCCCAGCTGGGAAAACATGGCTTAGTAAGAGTTTGACATCAGCCCTCATTGATCTGAAGATTATCTCTCGTTTGAGACTGAAGAGCCTCTGGGAGACTAGGGAGGGGAAACAAATGTGGGAAAGTGTGTGGAAATGCTTTCTTTGACTTCGGGGTTAGGTGGATCAAGTTTGGCAGGCAGAGACTTGGGAGCAGAAATCGTTTTCTTTCTGCCCCCTACTGCAGCCTTCCTCCCCTAGCTCCCCTTGTCAATATTTCAGAATCTTAACTTGCTAAAAGGAGGCAAAGGACTTGTTGATCACAGCCACTAAAGATTTGCACAGTATTTTAACTTTACTGACAAAATGGCTTATTGCTTTGTTACTTTCAGATATTTGGTGCACACGTTACAAGTATGTTTGGGTAAATGGGAAAGTGAGTTACCTCTGTTGCTCTCTAAGGACTGAGTATAATAATGATCCTACCAAACTGATCATCACTGGGAAGTCTGCCTCCCAATTGGAAACCGTATATGAGTTTTATTCCTCCTATTTTTCTTGGTTTCTTCCTTTGGTACCTTTGGCACACTGACATTTCCCATTAGCCTGTGTCTTCCCTCTGGCTCTTAGGGACATCATGTCATGCCTGTTATGTCCATATCAAGTGTCTGAAAACTGGATCATCTCTCTTACAGGGTACCAAATGGCAGGATGTAGCTGCCATGCAGTGGAATATCCTCTTTACTGAGGAGAAAACTCTGGTCCCCAAACACTCTAATCTGAGTGTTCAGGAACATCTCTGGGAAGTACAGTGTATGCTTGTCATTTCTGGCCTGTCTAGAGGCTACTCTAATCTCTCTTGGGAACACCCGGCTGTATTCCCAGCCCTGTTGTCACTGTGGGTGGTGATGTGACTGAAATAGTTACCTTTGTGTTGTGCTCCACTATGTGCATGCTCAGTCACTCAGTTGTGTCCGACTCTTTGCAACCCCGTGGACTGTAGCCCACCAGGCTCCTCTCTCCATGGGATTCTTCAGGCAAGAATACTGGAATGGGTTGTCATTTCCTCCTTCAGGGGATCTTCCCGACCCAGGAATTGAACCTGCATCTCCCTTGTCTCCTGCATTGCAGTTGGATTCTTTACTGCTGAGCCACCGGGGAAGCCCACTGAATGTCTGTTTCTCAGTGGGCTATATTCTTTAACTGCTATAACTCAGAAGTCTGTCCAACTCTCAAACCTTAGAGTTGTCCTGAGAAGTCTTGTGAGGGTAACCCCTCAGGGCTCTGCTTGATTATTTTAAAAAAATTAATTAATTTTATTATTAATTAATTAAAAAATAATGTATAGAACAGTCTTTTGGACTCTGTGGGAGAGGGAGAGGGTGAGATGATTTGGGAGAATGGCATTGAAATATGTATAATATCATATATGAAATGAGTCGCCAGTCCAGGTTCGATGCACGATACTGGATGCTTGGGGCTGGTGCACTGGGATGACCCAGAGGGATGGTATGGGGAGGGAGGAGGGAGGAGGGTTCAGGATGGGGAACACGTGTATGCCTGTGGCGGATTCATTTCTATATATGGCAGAACCAATCAATATTGTAAAGTTTAAAAATAAAATAAAATTTTATACATGAAAAACAAAACAAAACAAAAAAATTAATTAATTTTAATTGGAGGCTAATTACTTTACAATATTGTAATGTTTTTTTGCCAAACATTGACATGATAAGAGAGTGTGACAGCACCTTAAGACAGGACTCCTGAGTGCTCCAATCTCCCATTGCTTTGGATGAGTTCTAATTTGGCCTTAGGAGTTGTAGTATTCCTTTGGTTACCTCCTTCTAGTGGTTTATCTTAAATTTTATATAGAGGATGTAACAAGATTACCATCTACAAGTTTCTAGTAAATCCTAGGATTCTTTTATAAATTGACCTGAAAGTGAAAGTGAGAGTTGCTCAGTCGTGTCTGACTCTTTGTGGTCCCATGGACTATACAGTCCATGGAACTCTCCAGGCCAGAATACTGGAATGGGTAGCCTTTCCATTCTCCAGGGGATCTTCCCAACCCAGGGATCGAACCCAGGTCTCTGGCATTGCAGGCATATTCTTTACCAGCTGAGCCACAAGGGAAGCCCAAGAATACTGGAGTGAGTAGCCTATTCCTTCTCCAGGGGATCTTCCCAACCCAGGGATCGAACCCAGGTCTTCTGCATTGCAGGCAGATTCTTTACCAGTTGAGCCACAAGGGAAGCCTGGACATTGACTTAGGATTTCACAATTCTAGGAAAATATACAAATTCGACCATAACAAGGATCCAGGCTTAAACTGATATACATATTAATGACAGAGAGCCTTGCTACTGCAAAGTGCCTTATAAGTGAACTTTCAGGGTTAGCTCCTTGCCTTTGAATTATAGCTTTAAAATGGCTGAAAGAGGGGACATTATATAGAAGAGAGTAGCACTGAGAGGTCTTAGGAAGCCTTCAAAGTTCCTTGAACTGCTTTAAGTAGGTAGCTACCTGAACCTAGACAAAAAGGGATGAAAAGTACAAGAAGGTGTATCAGCACATTGGGTGCACCAAGAAAGGAGCCAGGGTCCTTTCTTAAAGGGATCAAGGTCAAGTGGGTGTCTGAGTTCAAGACAGATTATAGGTGAACAGTGAGTGAAAACAACCAGGGTTGGGGAAGAGATGAGCTGGACAGTTCCTGAGTAGGAGGCCAATGACATGGGAACCAGCTTAATGGAAGCTCTGAGAGAGATAAATCAAGGGGGCAGGGTCATAGCTTGGGAAAATACTTGGATATTAGGTGACCTTCAGGAGTTAGAACAGAGGAAAGCAGATGGTGGATGTTAGCCTAGCAGTTAGGAGCCAAGAATCAGAGAGTTTCAAACAAGTGAGTCAAGTAGAAGACATAGTTCACATCACCAGTGACATGAGACCAAGCCTTGAGTCAGCCTATGACCTTTGATATGTTTTCTACAAAGGGAGAACCTATTTTCTAAGTCTGAAAGTGAAAGTTGCTCAGTCGTGTCCAACTCTTTGCAACCCCATGGACTTAGTCCATGGAATTCTCCAGGCCAGAATACTGGAGTGGGTAGCCTTTCCCTTCTCCAGGGAATCTTCCCAACCTAGGAATCGAACCCAGGTCTCCCACATTGCAGGCATATTCTTTACCAGCTAAGCCACAAGGGAAGCCCAAGAATACTGGAGTGGGTAGCCTATCCCTTCTCCAGTGGATCTTCCTGACCCAGGAATTTAACTGGGGTCTCCTGCATTGCAGGTGGATTCTTTACCAACTGAGCTATGAGGGAAGCCAATAAGTCTAGGTGTTGACACAGGATAATTGAAAGCTGCTAACTGGAGTGAGGAATGAACAACTGGAATGACAGGTAGTTCTTTAGAGCTTGAGTTATCTATTTTGTCTCCCTCCCCAAAAGAAAAATGTCCCTTTGTCTAGTGTTTGGTACATAGTGGGTGTTTGTTTGCTATGCTAAGTCACTTCAGTCGTGTCCAACTCTGTGCGACCCCATAGACGGCAGCCCACCAGGCTCCCCTGTCCCTGGGATTCTCCAGGCAAGAACATTGGAGTGGGTTGCCATTTCCTTCTCCAATGCATGCAAGTGAAAAGTGAAAGTGAAGTCGCTCAGTCGGGTCCGACTCTTAGCGACCCCATGGATTGCAGCCTAACAGGCTCCTCCGTCCATGGGATTTTCCAAGCAAGAGTACTGGAGTGGGGTGCCATTGCCTTCTCCGAGGGTGTTTGTTTAATGTGGACTAAATAAATGGTCATTTTATGAATAACATAAAGATGTAAAAATAAATGCATCTGCTTTAATTACAAGAGTTATTTTATTTACAGGTGATTAAATTCATGAGGCCAGGTCCGTGTGTGCCCATTGTGTCCCTACTGACTTGCAGAGGGTCAGGCTCATTGTATGTCCTAGATGAATATTTGTTACATGGATAAATGTACATATGTATGAAGGTTCCAGTTGGATCTCATGGGCTGAGGTGAAACTTGGCAACTGTTTAAAAATATTGGACCATATCCTTGATCTTTTCTTGATGTTCTGCTAGTGTCATAGAGGGCAGGAAAACATAGGGTTCTCTAAGTTGGAAGTTTGGATATGGGAAGAGTGCCTATTTTATCTGGGCAGAGAAATAAGACTTTTCTCTGGGGCACAGTGCAGAGTTGTACTGTCTCTAAATCCAATTGCATATAGTAGCTTTGATGATGGCAGACAGGGTGCTGTGGTAGTGGCAGGTAGAGTCAAAGTATGATCCAGTTTATGAAAGTTTGATTTGCACAGAGTACTTTAAGAACATGACTATGGCGACCTCCATGGTGATCCAGTGACTGAGACTCTGTATTCCCAATGCAGGTGGCTCAGGTTCGATCCCTAGTCAGAGGACTACCTCCCACATGCCGCAAATAAGAAAGAGTTCCTGTGCTGCAATTAAAGATCTGATGCAACCAAATAGATAAATATTTTTAGAAAAGAATATGGCTATATTGTAAAACATTTCATACATTTGGATACAACATTATGGATAATGTTTCTAAGGAACTGAAGTCACTTTGTAATTTTGATTGGACCTTCATAATGTACCCTGCTGCTTAGAAGCTAAACTATGATGTGGGAGAACCTGGGGATAAGATTTCAACTTGGGCCTAAACTATTTTAAGATATGCATGTGCTTGCTTGTTCAAGATAGCAGGCAAACGTGGTATACTCATTTTTTTTTCCCTCAGCCCTTTGCAAGATAAGGGGAGCTGGGACAGGGGGAAAATCTCTGCAGTCAGCCAAGTTTTTCTTGGAAGCTTCAGCCTTCCTATTTTGCTCTCTTTGCCCCTTGGAGTACTCTTCTCCTTCAAGTTCTCAGTGCCCTGCTGCTTTCTACCTTCCTCCCTTAATTAAGCAGGAAATAATTTGATCATGTTACTTTCACTGCATTCCTGTGATGCTGATTTTCTTATGCCAGGTGCTCTTTGCAGTTCAGTTCAAATCAATGGCTACTGAGCATCTACTGCATTTGAGGTACCAACTGGGCTAGATGTGGCGGATATAAAGGCTAATGGGTCATGGCTCCATCCTCAAGAAATTAACAACTTGATATTGAAATAGAAGAGATGAAAAGCAGCTAACAGACAAGACTATAAAATGTGCTATAAACAAAAATCAAAGTATAACAAGCATATGTGAAAAGGGGGTTATTCTTAGCAGGTTTTTAATTGGAATTTGGAAGTTTATTGCTGAGCAAATAGGGATATTGGAGACAGGCATTATGAGCAAAAGGACTCGCAAGGGAAAAGTCCACTGAAAGCAAAGTGCAGGGCATGTTCCAAGAACAGTAAAGAGTTTTTTGAGGGTAGAATATAGAATACACAAAAGAGTGTTATTTGATATGATACCAAGACATTTGAGAATAGTTTCATAGATTTCTTTCTTTATGGAACAGTGAACCATCCGTTGTTTTTTAAGAGAGGAGCACTAATTTAGGAAGGTCAGTCTCATGGGAATATGAATTTCAGATTGAAGTCAGGGAGACTGTAGGATGAGAAACAGTTAAGCTACTGTAATTGTTTAGATGATATGTGATGATGCCCTGGACCAGTCTACTGGCAGAGACATGGAAAGATGGGAAGATGGAACAGATAAAAAGACAGAAGCAGGAAGATATACAAAATTTTAGTGACTAACTAGAATTGATACATAAGGGGGAGGGAGGATTTAAAGATGAGACCATTTTGTGAGTCCTGATCATCTGGGAGAAGAGTAATTTTATTAATCAAATTTGGAATCATTGGCACAGTTAGAGGAAGTAGGTAATGAAATCAGATTGTGAATGCTGAGATTAGTTGTTCCTTGTATTTTCAGATGGAGGTATTCAGGAGAGGGCTAAAAATGTATGTAGTGTGATTCTCAGGAGACAGTTCAGAGTGAAAAAAATTGGGGAGATATTGTCTGATATGAATAATTACTCTATAGGACTGGTGGCATCACACAAAAAAATGAAGGCTAGTGTGAGAAGAGAAGACTGAGGACATCTCCTTGAACTCCTGTATTCAGGAAATAGGATGAAGGAGAAGAGCTCCTGATGGATGTTAGAGCAACAGACTTTTGGACTCAGTGGGAAAAGGCAAGGGTGGGATGATCTGAGAGAACAGCACTGAAACGTGTATAGTACCATATGTTAAATAGATGACCAGAACAAGTTTGATGCATGAAGCAGGGCACCCAAAGCTGGTGCTCTGGGACAACCCAGAGGGATGGGGTGGGGAGGGAGGAGGGAGGGGGGTTCAGGATGGGGGACACATGTATACCTGTGGTTGATTCATGCTGATGTATGGCAAAAACCATCACAAAGTTTGAAAGTAATTATCCTCCAATTAAAATAAATAAATTAATTGAAAAATAAAAGCAATGGAAAAAAAGAGAATAATCAAACATAGGTAATAGTGAGATAAATATGTACTGACTGGCCCAGCTGTCCTTTGAGAAGAAGAGTTTTGTTGTATTTATTATTCTTTTGTATTCATAATAATTGCTGAGGAAATTCTTGCCAAATGAATGAATATTACAGAAGCCAATGTGGAAGACCACTTTTCATTGAGGATAAAAACTGACAAATGTGATCTGAAGTTGAATAGAATTGAACCCTGGGGATGGCACTGGTCATAGTGATAAAGAGATCATTTATTGGTAATTTGGTCAGAGCAGTATCTGGAGAGGTGAGGGTAGAAATCGGATTAGAGCAATTTGAGTAGTGAATTGGAATTGGATATAAAGAAGCAGGACTGAGTATAAACTATTTTTTTAACTAAGTTTTGGAGTGCAGAAAATGAGAGTTATGGGATACTTTTTTTTTTCCTGGAAAGGATTTTTCACAAGAGGTTTGATGCCTTTAATAAATATGCATTGATTGTCTATTTTCTAGACACTTTGGTGGATGCTGGAATGTTCCAATTAAAGGAAGATTTGAATAGGTTTGCAGGTCAAAGAGAAGGAATCGATGCAAAGAAAAAAGACTGAAAATGAAAGAGGCAGAAAGGCTGAACTCGCAGACCAAGGTATTAAAGGAAGTCAGAGAACTGAAAGGGACAGATTCATAGATTAGTCTCCAAAGAGGTGGACCCTTTTTCCTTTGAGACAAGAAGTAGGAATGAAAAGAAATAAAGGTAAAAGTATAAGGAACTTTTGTGATTGGATCACTGAGAGCTGAAAGAACTCATATGAAAATTTTTTTCCCTCACAAAAGTGGATAGAAGAGGTCATCTGTTCAAGTTTCAGGCTTGGGGGACTTGAGAAAAGTGGAATATCTTTGTATGCTTGTGTGCATGCTAAGTCGCTTCATTCATGTCCAACTCTTTGTGACCCCTATCGACTGTAGCATGTCAGGCTCCTTTGTCTGTGAGATTCTCCAGGCAAGAATACTGGAGTGGATTGTCTTGCCCTCCTCCAGGGGATCTTCCTGGTGCAGGGATTGAACCCATGTCTCCTGTGTCTCCTACATTGGCAGATGGGTTCTTTACCATTAGCATGACCTGGGAAGCCCCATCTTTGGTGTAGGTACCTTGAAAAATTCTCCAAGTAGGCTGAAGTGGTGAAAAGAAAAGCACTGTTCATAGGCCCTGAAAGTCCAGTGTTTGTTGGACAGCAAGTGTTCATGTGAAATACCCCATCAGGGTATTCATATAACTTTCCCCAGCAATGCTTAGCCCCTAGAAGTAGGAAGAGTAAATGAGTATTTGAATCAATTTTATAAACAATTTAATTTTGGGGTTTTGTTGAAACACAGGTGTGAAATACTAAGGAGTGAGCATTTTGAGGGTAAGAGAGAAACTGAATGAGTATATATTTGCAATTTATTGAGGATCTTCCAACTCGAATTCACTGTAATAGATGCTTTTCTTGCATGCTCTGGTTTGAATCCCATCATATATCTGGAAGATGAAGTGGTTATTATAGCATCCAGTTTACAGGTAATGAAATCATGGCTCAGAAAGTTTTTCTACAGTTTCACAGCTAGTTTGAAGGGGAGCTGAGATTCAAACCCTTTGTCTCCAAATTCCATAAATTCTAAGTCTTTAGCAGTAGAGTAAATATAATGTCTTCCTCACAGTTAAAGGGTGAGAGGGAGGTAAGGGATTAAGAATATTTGGGAGCCAGGGAAGCCTTCTTTCTCCTTTGTCCATGGATGAGTTAAACACCTCTCTCTTGTTCTCCCTGAAGGTAGTTTCTTTACGCATAGGTGCCCTGGTTAAAGAATGAACCAGTTCTTATAGTTGTCCTTTAGTTTCCATTTGCTATACTGATATGTTTTAGAATGCTTCAATTTTGAAGTTAGGGTGACCTAGATTTGAATCTTGCCACCGCATTCTATGACAAAACTAGACAGCATATTAAAGCAGAAACATCACTTTGCTGACAAAGGTCTGTGTAGTCAAAGCTATGGTTTTTCCAGTAGTCATGTATGGATGTGAGAGTTGGACCATAAAGAAGGCTGAGCACCAAAGAATTGATGATTTTGAACTGTGGTGCTGGGGAAGACTCCTGAGAATCTCTTAGACTGCAAGGAGATCAAACCAGTCAATCCTAAAGGAAATCAACCCTGAATATTCATTGGAAGGACTGATGTTGAAGCTGAAGCTCCAATACTTTGGCCACCTGATGCAAAAAGCCGACTCATTGGAAAAGACCTTGATGCTGGCAAAGGTTGAGGGAAGGAGGAGAAGGGAATGACAGAGGATGAGATGGTTGGATGGCATCACTGATTCAATGGACATGAGTTTGAGCAAACTCTAGGAGATAGTGAATGATAGGGAAGCCTAATGTGCTGCAGTCCATGGGGTCACAAAGAGTTGGACACAACTTAGCGACTGAACAACGATCACATACTAACTGTGAAACCCTGAGTGAGTTATATAACCTTTTGGGGCCTTAGTTTCCTCTTCCATGTAATGTATTCAAAAACTGCATCATTGAATTAAGCCAGATGGTATCTATCAATCCCCTAGCAGAGTGTTACATGAGCTCAGTCCACCTATCATCATACTGAACCATAATCAGTAATGTTATGTATTTTACAACTTTATTCACACTGGCCTTATCCTCTCCAATAGCTCTGCCCTATGAAATTAAAAGACACTTACTCCTTGGAAGAAAAGTAATGACCAACCTAGATAGCATATTGAAAAGCAGACACATTACTTTGCCAACAAAGGTCTGTCTAGTCAAGGCTATGGTTTTTCCAGTAGTCATGTATGGATGTGAGAGTTGGACTGTGAAGAAGGCTGAGCGCCGAAGAATTGATGCTTTTGAACTGTGGTGTTGGAGAAGACTCTTGAGAGTCCCTTGGACTGCAAGGAGATCCAACCAGTCCATTCTGAAGGAGATCAGCTCTGGGATTTCTTTGGAAAGAATGATGCTAAAGCTGAAACTCCAGTACTTTGGCCACCTTATGCGAAGAGTTGACTCATTGGAAAAGACTCTGATGCTGGGAGGGATTGGGGGCAGGAGGAGAAGGGGACGACAGAGGATGAGATGGCTGGATGGCATCACTGACTTGATGGACGTGAGTCTGAGTGAACTCCGGGAGTTGGTGATGGACAGGGAGACCTGGCGTGCTGTGATTCATGAGGTTGCAAAGAGTCGGACATGACTGAGCAACTGAACTGAACTGAACTGATGATTCTCAGATGTTGGGGAAAATTCCTCCCAGAACTGTGATCATCTTCATTTCCAATACCTGAGGCCTAGAAAACCATTCAAAATCTTGTGGTTCAGAGTATCAGGTGCCTAGGACATCCTGCATCCAGGTTATTTGACTGAGTCCCCTAAGGTTTGGGTCCAGGGCATGAGAGAAGCCAGGCACTTTGGCTGTTAGTGGGTGAAGGACAGAGAGAATTGGTTCTGAAGCAAAGTAGGGAGGACCAGTTGGCTTTAGGGTAAGCTCAGAAGATAAGGGCTCAAATCTGAGACCTGAGTTTCCATTAGTTTGTAAGTTTCCATTGAGTTTCCATTAGTAAGATGATGATTAAGTGTGGTCTGTATCAAATGTCCACAATGAGGCAAAAGAACTAAAATTACAAAGAAAATTGATGAAGGCATCACTCAATTCGTTCTCTCTTGATCTGGCTCTTCTGAATTTTCAGGTGTTATTCCTACTTCCCAGTTAATACTCCCACAATGATGAGCTGCTTGCCTCTTCCTCATATACATTCCACAAAGCTTTGCTGTCACTGTCTTTGCTTCTTAAGTCTGTTGACTCCCTTTCTCATCCTTTCATTTCTGCACTCCTACTTCTACATTAAGAATCGAGTATCACCTCCTCCAGAGACAATTGACCCGTCACCCCCAACACCAGGTTGGGCTTTCAAAGCACACTGTGCATATTTGTACAGCAGTACTTCTAAATCATCCCATCACTTTGTCTCCACCCTGTGGACTTTGAGCTCCTGGAGGGCCGGGATGGCATCTTATTTATCTTTGTTCTCATAACATTTAGTGTGGCATATAGCATAGAGTTAATATTCAGTGAATATATGTTTATAAAAAACGTATGTGTTTGCATGTAGCATAGTAACAATTATGTAGGTCATTTACTGTGCATTTAATGACATCTTTGTTGCAAGTTTTATTGGATTACAGCAGTGATCTCTCTATATGTTTGCTCAGTCTTCATAGTTTATTGCTGATGTAGCATGACTGTCTGTTCACAACTTAAACAAATTACTGGGAACACTGCTTACAAGGCACACATTTTTCTTTATAGTCCTTTGTTCTTTAACCTCTGGGGATTTCTGAATTGCTGTATACTATCACATTTGAAACAAAATCCCAAAGAATGCAGCATCCTGCAAAATAAGTTAAAAATACACACAATATTTCAATGGCCGTATTTAACTGTATAGGTAAGAGCCGATTTACCTGGCCTCCTATCACCAGGAATTTTCCATTTACTGTTCCCTTTCCCCTCTCACTATTCAGAGAGAACTCTGATGCTCATAACATGAACCCTGAGACCCTGTGGCTTCGTGAAGTGACTTCTGAACCATCAAAAGAAAGTTGAAGCCCTCTTCAGTGTTGTTTCCATAAAGAATATATTTTCTCTTCTCATGCTTTGAAAGTTGTCTCAGGCAGAATGGTAATTATCAAGTAGAATCTTAGATTAGCTATGTCCCTTGACCATACCAGAAAACAGAGTTCTGTAAACAGGTCTGATGATAGTAATTGGATTCTTGTATAGAATTTCAATAGCACTCCAGGTGTGATTTCTATGTTAAAAGTTAGGCAAGCGGATGCTGTTTCTTTTCTTTCAGGGAGAGTTATTCTAAGGATTAATTAACTGATACCTGAATCACACCTCTGGCCTTTCCGAGAAGGGTGCTAGATAAGTGTAATACCACCAAATGAAGCAGGCATTGCTTCTCCTAGTCTATAGAAAAAATCTTACAGTTTTCATCTAAGTGATGCAGATGCTTTTCCTCTTACAGTTAAGGTCAACCATCTCTTGTTTCAGTAGAATATAGAATTTTGAATTAGTGTCTTGCCAAGTTTGCTTTTTCTCAGCTCTGTGACTGACATTCTATTTTGTTGTATCCTAGAATGAAATGAGTGCTTCCTAATTAAATGATCATGCCTCCAGATTAACAGGTTAATGTCGTTTTTTGAAAGATTGATGATTTCCTTGTAGGCAGTATGCTTATAAATGGTAGCTATAACTTTAAATGTTATAGTATGTCCTTTGGCTCAGATGTCCAGATTCTTTTCCAGCCAGCTGAGTGCAAGGGATAACAGACACAAAGCTGCAGGTGCCCACCTCCAGGAGAACAGTTTTTAAAGATTCGTATATGGCCTAGCTGACACCCCACATGATACCTACTAAAATCTGTACAGCACAGATTAAGTCAAATACATTTTTCTTTCTTGGGAAATTGGGATCAGGACCAAAGATTCTAACTCATGTCTTTTGGACACTTGAACTGGGACATCATACATGGTTGAGGCTGGGGGTAGACTTCTTTTGGTTATGTCCACATGGAACAGAGAAAGTCAGGAAGAAGAGAATGAGAGAGTTTGTGTTCCCCTCTTAATTTATATGTTGATACCCTAACCTCCAATATTATGCAATTTATAAATAAAACCTTTGACAGCTAATTAGTTTTGGGTGGTTACAAGGGTGGATCCCTTTGATGGGATTAGTATCCTTACAAGATAACACCACCAGAGCTCTGTTTCTGTCTCCACTGTGTGTGGACACAATAAGGAAGACGTCTGGAGGTGAGAAAGAGAATCCTCTCTAGGAGCCATTTATGCCAGTTACTTAATCTTGGACCTCACCACCTTCAGAACTGTGAGACATAAGTGGTGCTTAAGCTGCCCAGTCTAATAGTAACCTGAGCTGACTGAGAGACGGAGAGAGAGATGGAGAGAGATGGAGAGAGATTGGGAGATTAAAAAGTGACAAGATACCATTTGTTTCTGAAGAATAAGAGGTAAAAGAAATCTTTGTTCTGATCAGCTATGTAGTTCCTGGTTCCAAACCTTCATGAAACCTACCTATGCTCCCTAACCTAGGGTTTTTGACATACTCCTGTATTCTTGCAATAAATTCCAACACCTTTTTTGGACTTGATAAGTTTGTCTTTTTGCTCTGGCTCCCATATGAACCCTAAATAAGATATCTACTTGTTATCATCCTATTTACATGGTAGAAACAAACAAACAAAAAAACAAGAGCAGAATCACTGAATATATATTTTTAAAATTTGATGGATATTTTATATTAGAAATCTACCCAGCTTTTATGAGGATAATATAAATAACTGACCTTTATGCATAGACCATTTTCTAGAAAATCTTAAAATACATGTTCAATTTCATTTTTTACCTTAACAATATTGAGAACCATACTGATTTTTTCACATTTCGGGGGATCAGTGCATCTTTAATGGGATAGTACATTATATGTATGTACACACACACACAAAGTTTTCCCATTTACATCCTTAGTGGCGATATTTAAAGGTCATGTTGCCTTTATGATTTTTAGCACACTATTGCTAGAGACTGCTGATCTTTAATTAAAAGGTCAGATATCTCATCTTCCTCCAGTGACTTATGATTATTTTCATTACCAATGAGCTGAATTTGTATTATTTAATAAATCTGGATTCAAATAATTATTTAATCTCTGGAGCTGTGGAAAGATTTATTAATTCTAAAGGCTAAATTGAATTCAAAATATCCCATTTTGTTCAAATACCCCTCCATTAAAGAGCGTTGTTAGAAATCTGCAAAGAATATTTTGATCAGCACCTTTTCTCTATCCCATTTGGACTCTTGAAAGCCATACCATCTTGTATTTCTTGGTTCTTTGAACCAAGGCCAAAGCATATTTGGCTTTGGTACCCAATTCATTCCCTTGAAGCAGAATTTCACTTCCCATTTCAAGAACCTAATACCTTCTGAATCCTCCTGGCTACTGTAGTTGTTGTCTCTCTCAAGCTTTTTCCTCCTTCCACGTGTCAATATTTAGTACTTGCTACCGCATATCTTCATGTAGAATTGTAGTGACTCAAGTTTAATTGTACAAGAGCTCTGTTGTATCTGCTATGATCCTGGGGGCAGATCAATAGTCATGATGGTGTCCATGACTACAAATGATTTGATAGACTCTCTACCATGGTGCAATTAAAATTAGAATTGGAACTCCTGTCCCAACATGTAATGACTTAATGAAAATTTTTGGATTTGTGGTATGAAGTGTTCCAAGGTAGGTTCCTATAGGATTTCCCACTTGACATGGTAGGAGGCTCTGAATCTCTTGAATCCTAGTGTGGACTCTGGGAGTTGTTGTCTTTATCAGTCACCAAGTCATGCCCGACTCTGTGATCCCATGGACTGCAGCACACCAGGCCTCCCTATCCCTCACCATCCCCTGGAGTTTGCTCAAGTTCATGTCCATTGAATTGGTGATGCCATCCAAGTATCTCATCCTGTCATCCTCTTCTCCTTCTGCCTTCAGACTTTCCTAGCATCAGGGTCTTTTTCAATGAATCAGCTGTTAAATAGCCTTTTTGTCTCTCTCTGGAGACAAAGATAGAAATGAACTCATCGATGTGCAGGAAGAAAAATAGAGATGGGTCAGCTGGAGATTCTCTTTTTCTCTGACATTCTAGTGAGGTCTTTGTTCTGCATTAATTAATTCATTCATTTGACAAATCTTTATTGAGCATCTACCCTACTTTATGAGGCCTAGGGCTAGCTGTTGTGTATAAAACAATAGGTAAAATGCTCACTTTGCTCTCAAGAATCATGCAACTAGGGAAGGAGCGAGAATGTACACACATTTTCATGTTAAACATGTCATGTTCTTATTGATGTAAATAGGGAAAACATAGAAGAGGGATACCTAAACCTATACCTGGGTATTCAAGGAAGGCTTCTAAACAAAGTTACCCCTAGGAGAAGCTCTAAAGCAGTGGTCCTCAACCTTTTTCAAACCAAGAACTGGTTTTGTGGAAGACAATTTTCCCATGGACCATGGTTGGGGGGATGGTTTCAGGATGATTCAAATGCATTACATTTAAGGTGCGCTGTATTTCTACTATTATTACATCAGCTCCACTTCAGATCATCAGGCATTAGATCCTGGAGGTTGGGACCCCTGCTCTAAAGGACAAGGAGGAGTTAGCCAGGTGTGTCTGAGAGAGAAAGAGGCAGAGAAGAAAGGTATATTGGAGTTAGTGGGAAGTGTGTGTTGGGGGAAGAAAATGTGCAAAGGCTTTGAACTCTTTCAGAGAATAGAAATTAATTTGGCAAGGTTGGAGCATAGGTAGGGAAAGGCGATACAATAAGCTGAAAAGAATTGCAGGGCCCAGAATGTGCAAGTCTTTTTTCCTCATACTGAAGGGTCTGAAATTATCCTGAGGACAATGGGAAACCTCTAAAAATTTTAAAGGAGGAATGTTGTATCATCATTTCATTTTCAAAAAGTCACTTTGGGTGTAGTAGACAGGATGCACTTGATTGGGGCCGACAGAAGAATGTTTTCATTGGCCAAGTGATGGCAGTGGGGGTGGAGAGAAGTGAATTGATTCATAATACATCAGAGCTGAAGTGAACTCTTGAAGACTATCTCTATCCAATGTCAACAAAAGTAAGTAGCACAGGGTAGGTATTCAGTTAATATTGTCTTAGTATGCAGGTCAGGAAGCAACAGTTAGAACTGGACATGGAACAACAGACTGGTTCCAAATAGGAAAAGGAGTACGTCAAGGCTGTATATTGTCACCCTGTTTATTTAACTTCTATGCAGTGTACATCATGAGAAACGCTGGGCTGGAAGAAACACAAGCTGGAATCAAGATTGCCGGGAGACATATCAATAACCTCAGATATGCAGATGACACCACCCTTATGGCAGAAAGTGAAGAGGAATTAAAAAGCCTCTTGATGAAAGTGAAAGTGGAGAGTGAAAAAGTTGGCTTAAGGCTCAACATTCAGAAAACGAAGATCATGGCATCCGGTCCCACCACTTCATGGGAAATAGGTGGGGAAACAGTGGAAACAGTGTCAGACTTTATTTTTCTGGGCTCCAAAATCACTGCAGATGGTGACTGCAGCCATGAAATTAAAAGACGCTTACTCCTTGGAAGGAAAGTTATGACCAACCTAGATAGCATATTGAAAAGCAGAGACATTACTTTGCCAACAAAGGTCCATCTAGTCAAGGCTATGGTTTTTCCTGTGGTCATGTATGGATGTGAGAGTTGGACTGTGAAGAAGGCTGAGCGCCGAAGAATTGATGCTTTTGAACTGTGGTGTTGGAGAAGAGTCTTGAGAGTCCCTTGGCCTGCAAGGAGATCCAACCAGTCCATTCTGAAGGAGATCAGCCCTGGGATTTCTTTGGAAGGAATGATGCTAAAGCTGAAACTCCAGTACTTTGGTCACCTCATGCGAAGAGTTGACTTATTGGAAAAGACTCTGATGCTGGGAGGGATTAGGGGCAGGAGGTAAAGGGAACAACAGAGGATGAGATGGCTGGATGGCATCACTGACTTGATGGACGTGAGTCTGAGTGAACTCCAGGAGTTGGTGATGGACAGGGAGGCCTGGCGTGCTGCGATTCATGGGGTCACAAAAAGAGTCGGACATGACTGAGCGACTGATCTGATCTGATCTGAGTGAATCAAGGTGACTAGGTGAGGCCTCTTGGTATATATAGTAGCTTATCTGGGAATAAGTATATAAAAAGAAGAGGAGAGGGTCTAGTCTCAGCCTGGGGTTCTGCTCATGCTCATAGGTGATAAAAACCAATGAAAAGCTGAAGAAGAACTGAAAAAGGAGTAGGATGAGCAATAAGGAGAAGAGAAAAGGGAGTTCAGGTTGAGGAATTAGAAATAGCAAGTATAGCTTTTTCTTCCAAGATGATTGGTAATTTGAAATATATGAGAAATCGGACCAAGGGATAGAATGGCCCAAGGAAGGGTTATTTTTAGTGAGTGAAGATATGCACACTTTTAAAATTCAAATATCAAAGGTAAGAAACAAGATGTCCATGTCCTAGTTTCTGGAACCTGTGAATGTGTTACCTTACTTGGTGAAAAGTACTGTCCATAGATGATTAAGTTGAGGAACTTGAGATGAAAATTATCCTGGATTATCTGGGTGTGCCCCATATAGTCATGTTGTTGTTCTATCGTTCAGTTGTGTCTGACTCTGTGACCCCATGGACTGCAGCACACCAGGCTTCACCGTCCTTCACTATCTCCTGGAGTTTGCTCAAATTCATGTCCATTGAATTGATTATGCCATCCAATCATCTCATCTTCTGTTGCCCCTTTCTCCTCCTGCCCTCAATATTTCCCAGCATCAGGGTCTTTTCCAGTAAATCAGTTCTTTGCATCAGGTGGCCAAAGTATTAGAGCTTCAGCAATACAGTCATAAGGTGCCTTAAAAGAGTGAGAGGAAGGAGATGTGATGAGGAAGGCAACATGTTAGGATCAGAAAAAGATGTGAAGATGCTACACTGTTGGCTTTGAAGATGGAAGAAGGGGTTTGGGAGAATGGAGGAATGAACTAAGGAAGGATTGTATTCTATGTACCATGCAAGTGGTCTCCAGAGCTGGAAAGGACAAGGAAATGGATTGTTTGTGCCCTGAGCCTTTAGATTGGAATACATCTCTGCCAGTGCTTTGATTTTCACCAAATGAGACCAGTGTTAGACTTCTGACCTCTAGAACAATAAGATAATAATTTTGTATTGTTTAAGCCACTAATTTTCTAGCAATTTGATGCAGCAGCAATAGGAAACTACTACAGGCCACGGTGGACATGTGTGCATTGAATCTAGGACTTCATGTCTTCATGAGACTGGAGAAAACACAGAGAGTGAATAATGCAGCAGCGAGATTCTCAGGTATAAAGGGCCATTGAGAGTTTATATGTGTCCAGACAGGCCCTTTCCAACATACTCAAGGTTGGACTGAATGAATCAGGTTAACTAATCAATTAACTCAGATCTAAATGTTAAAGGCAAGTATTATCCATCATTGGTTGTGATCATTTTAATGTGGATTGGCTTTCTGTAAAGTAAACGTAATATACAATGGTTAAAATATTACAAATCATTATATGACTCAGGATTATGTTTTAAAGTGTATGTAGATTTTCCACTACATTTTAAATTCCATGAGGGCAAGAAATACACATCTTTTTTCACTATTAACTTCCTTTGCCTAGTACAGTACTTGGCATGTCACAGGTGCTCAGTCAATATTTGGTATATGAGTGAATAAAAGAAAAGGCTTTACCATAGGGAGTTTCCAACATATTAAAGAACTTTTAATACATATTTGATTTTACACGGAGGTTTTCATGAAGATACATTTTGTGTAAAGAGGGCTTATGCCAGCCATGAGATTTATAATTGACTCAACATATTGGGTATTTTTGGACTTTCACTCTCCACTCTAGGAATAGGGTACACAGAAGTGAAGAAAACCAAATACCTGCTCTCATGTAACGTATAGAATTTTAGTAGACACAGTAACCAGATACACTATGGATTCACAAGTATTTCTGTACTTTCTACAAGGAGATGTCATTCTTTATCCAATATTAATGGGATGTAAGCTTTGACTAACCACCCCACCAAAAAAAATGAAAGGTTTAGAGCCACCCATATTCTTATTTTGTCCCCTTTTTGTTAGGTTATTTGATACAGCAGAGGAGGAAAACTAGCATCTGTTGAATGCATTCTGTATACCGAGCACTGTGCTCAGTTCTTGGTCTCATCTACCTACCTATGATGAATGTTCCATTTACCCTGTCAAGATAAATTTAAAAGCAGTTTACATAAGGTGTTTTCTAATATCTTCATTTTGCACATGAAGGAACAGTCTCAGAGATGTAGGAAAATTGTTAAAGAGCCCACAGCTAGTAAACGGTGGAGACGGCATTTGAACACTCATTTACTGGCAGAACCCATCATGCACAAACCATCACATCACTGTGTTGAACATGACCTCAACTTCTTTACCTCTGTATTGCAGTAAGCCACGGTAAAAGGCTCCTGAGTTGTCAATTTGTATTGGAGTTATAACGAGCTGCTGTAGAACATAATACTGTTGTGGAGGAAGGCCTTGATTCACTAAACCAAGTGATTTGAGGGAGTGGCCGATGGTGGAGATGTGAAGAAGGACCAGCACAATTGAGGGCAAGTCTTCCAATGTGCTAACTCGCGTGCAGCTCTGGACAGTGTTTCTTGAGGGTGTCTGAGGCATCCCGGTCTCTGAGCTCCCCTTCTGCTGTCTCAAAATTTACCTTTGCTTGTACTTGTGGACTCTCTGGTCTTCGCGATCTCATTAACTGTCTGGTCCAGGCTCCTGATGTGCTGCTGTGATTGTGGAAGTATTCCAGTCTTTGCCGGTCATGAGGAGGGGCTGGAACTCCAGTGTGGGAGGCAGCGCACTGCTTTTAATTAGCTGCAGCTGAATTCCCATCACCTGGATGCAGTTTTAGTGTACTGCCGCTCACATCATTTGAATAACGGGCTGCATTGACTGAGAGCTCCCATCCCCTTATGGGAGTCTGTCTAGTTTGAGCTCAGGAAGCTGATGTGATTAAGTGCGGGGGTTTTGATTAGGTGGACTTTGACAAGGCTTATTTGATTGTGTCAGGCTGGGGTTTCTTGAGGAATTGCCTCTGTCTCAAAATTGAACCACAATTTGACATGTCTGGGAACTTGGGATTTCTGGGCTGTGAGGCCAAAGGAATTAATTTTAATTGGCTAAAAGTAAAGACTGAGGAATTCAGAATACCTTGCACACCCCCATTATCTCACTCAACCATTTGTTTTCCTATCATGGACACTAATTTATATGACATCAGCAGGCTCTGCAGATCATTTTTATCTATGCACTAGACCTGAGAGTTACAAATGGACCAGCCAGAGGAGATTCTTATCCTTGCCCTACAGGATTCATACCTAGATGGTGTCTTACTCAAGCACACTTAATAGAGCCTCTAGGCAGGACATCTGGAACAAGGCAACGGAGCAGTAATGGAGGTCATGAGTGGGCTTTATATTTATACCATGTACAGCTAATTATTCATTTCACTAAATGCCATAACATGATGTCCTTTCCGGCTAGTGAAGGCCTGGGGGATTTGCCCTAAAGATCGAGTTCAGTAGTTCCTTAATTACTGCAAGGCTGTATCTTGTTGGCAATTTCAAAGGAATTCCCAGGCTACCTCCTCTATGAAAGCCGAGAGTGAGTCAACATTGTGGGGAATTGAGCTTCAGTATGTACGTATTTCTTGTGTTTGAGGGTTGCTGACCATGTAACCTATATTAGTATAGGAAATGCTGCATCACAGTTTGCCTGGGCAGGCCATCTCAGTATTTAACCTCTGGCATGGCACTTAGGATAGTCTGGAACAGAATGGGGCTCTCTGAGACTAGGGAAGTCGATCTCATGCTGTAAGCACCTCTCTGTTGAGCAACAGGTTGTTAACACCCACCTCAAAGTTCTTAGATGAACCCAACGTTTCATCGAACTCATTCCACAATGATCTCCCATTACTAGTAGTATCTTACTAATGACATAGAGCCCTGAAGCTGCTTTTAAAAAAGGACATGAAATCTGTTGAATGAGAGCTGTTTCTAAAGAGGAACAGATGTGCTAGCCAAACTCAATTCCTTGGATGCTTCTGTAGTAATTGTGTGCCAAATCCATATGCTTCCCCCCTCCTCTACTCCCAGCTTCTAAAAGGCAAATGCCTAAAGTAATACAAAAGCTTCAATAACCCACTCAACCTAGGAACCAGGTCAGCAAAGGACAGATTGTGAGGAAACGTGGTTCCTTGTGTGATGCGCTCCTAGTATTTCTAACTTCCTGAATGTTGGGAGAAATGGACAAGCAGACACACACGCTCTTCCATGCTTCCCTGGCTGCAGCATCTTCCTTATGAATTAAAATTAAGAAAGATTAATTAGCGTGTTGCTGTAGAGCATGTGGAAGATGGCTGCTCCCCCGATGCATGTAGAGAGGGTGCTACAGGCCTGTGATTCATTGCTCTGTCAGCAGCGTGAGATATACTCTATGAAAATGCCATATAAATGCAAATACAAATACAAACACCACCTTCCCCTGTTGGCTAGTGATAAGGTGCTCATCCAGATGAGACATTAAGATTTAAAAGCAGAAAAGTAATAGCTGGGAGGGGAGAGAAACACAATTACTCTTCAAACAAAGTTTCCTTTTTAAGAAAGTCATTAAAGTGTTTTGTTGCCCCACCCCCCCACCCCCAACCAGTGACCGTTGTTCTACAGCCTTAATGAGGAGACCATATTCAGAAATGATGCATTTGTGATTCAATTAGTAAGGGGACAAATTTGGAAATAGGACTGGGAGATGGGGGATTTATTGTGCCAAGGAGGGGTGTGTTTTTCCCAGGGGTGAGTGAGGAGCTCATTACCCAGAGGCTGAGTTATCTCTGATATGGGCCCTAGTCACTGACTTAATAATACCTTTGGATCTTTATATAATCCCTTATATTTTTTCAAGTGCTTATGTGAAAGTGTAAAAAAAAAAAAAAAAAAAAAAGGCAACCCAGTGAAGACCTAGCCATGTGCCTGGCACTTTCTTCTTAAGGAAAAAAAGGGTTTGCAGAGAGCCATTTTCTCAGTTGTGTTTCCCAATTGTATTGCAGCTTGATGGCTTACTGTTGATATATGGAGAGGTCCCTTAAGATAGATGTGAAAGGAGAGTGAATAATGGAATCATAGAATTTTAGGGCTGGAATGAGCCTTCGAGGATTCTATCATTGTTTCAGAACTGAAAATTTAGCCAGACCCTGTCAGTAGCAAAGCTTTTCAATCCCATTAGAATCCTTGTATAAGAGCCTGAAAAGAAGTCCCACTTGGGTTTCATCCAGTCTAGAATTACAGAAACTGGGATCCCAAAGCAAATGATATCTTGGGGGTAGACCTGCTTGTCCTTCCTGACATCATCCTCAAAAGTTGAGGGACCTCCAAACCAACCCACATTTCCCTTTATAACCCATTGGAGAGATGGCACTCACTGAATTATTGAAACTCTTCTTGAACTAGTTTATATTATCTGCCTGCCTCCTGTCTTGGAACTGAGTGTTCACTACAACTGTTGTTTATTGATCTCAAAGGTATTTTCCTAGAGTTTCACATTTGGACTGTGGCCAGGAAGCTTAGTTCTAAACTTCTGGATATATGTGAGTCTTTCAGACTCATGAACAAGAAAAAATACCAGCAATGTCATTCCAACTGTCTTTGTGCTGTCATTTTCCTCTGCCCAATACTTCCAGTGAATTCTAATTGTCTTTTGTATCTTAGCAGCCTTGGGCAATTTGGCATGCAGGACCTGCCACTAATTTAATTATCTTGTATCTATTGGAGGGCTCAGCAAACATACTATGGCCCATGGGTTGGGCACCTGTTTTTGTAAATAAAGTTTTATTGGAATGCAGTCATGCTCTTATTTATGTATTGGCTTTGGCTGCTTTCCCACTACAACAGTGTAATTGAAAATTGCAACGGTGATTGTGGCTCACAAAGCCAAAATATTTACTGTCTCATCCTTTCTAAATACTTCCCAGGTGGCTCAGTGGTAAATAACCTGCCCACCAATACAGGAGATGCAGGAGACCTGGGTTCGATCCTTGGGTCACAAAGATTCCCTGGAGAAAGTTATGGCAACCCACTCCAGCATTCTTGCCTGGGAAATCTCATAGACAGAGGAGCCTGGCCAGCTACAGTCCATAGGGTCGCAAAGAGTAGGACATTACTGAGCAACTAAACATGAATGCATGCACACAGTTCTTTCCAAAAAAATGGTTGATAACATCTGCTCTGTATCACTGGTTTTTATTTACAGACATTGAACACGATAATAGAAGCTTTCTCAAAATACAGATTGCTAGAACATACTTGTTAAATAAGAATATCTGTGGGTGGTTCTTGGGCTTGATATTTAGAAAAAATGCAGTCCAGATGATATTGATACATCTTGGTTAGTAAGCACTGTTCTCTGTGAATACCTTAGTCATGTAAACATTTTATTTATTTATTTGTTAGTTTGTTTTTGGCTGTGCTGGGCCTTCTTTGCTGTGCATGGACTCTCTAGTTGCGGCAAACAGGGGCTTTCTCTAATTGTGGTGCATGGGCTTCTGATTGTAGTGACTTTTCTTCTTGCAGCTCTTGGGCTCAGTAGTTGTGGCGCATAGGCTTAGTTGCTCAGCGACATGTGGGATCTTCCTATACCAGAGATCCAACCCATGTACCCTACATTGGTAGGTGGAGTCTTAACCACTGAACCACCAGGTAAGTCTCCACTTTGATCATTTTATTCATTTTTATTTCTAAGAAACGATGGACTGGAAGAAACACAAGCTGGAATCAAGATTGCTGGGAGAAATATCAATAACCTCAGATATGCAGATGACACCACCCTTATGACAGAAAGTGAAGAGGAACTCAAAAGCCTCTTGATGAAAGTGAAAGTGGAGAGTGAAAAAGTTGGCTTAAAGCTCAACATTCAGAAAACAAAGATCATGGCATCCGGTCCCATCACTTCATGGGAAATAGATGGGGAAACAGTGGAAACAGTGTCAGACTTTATTTTTTGGGGCTCCAAAATCACTGCAGATGGTGACTGCAGCCATGAAATTAAAAGACGCTTACTCCTTGGAAGGAAAGTTATGACCAACCTAGATAGCATATTGAAAAGCAGAGACATTACTTTGCCAACAAAGGTCCGTCTAGTCAAGGCTATGGTTTTTCCAGTGGTCATGTATGGATGTGAGAGTTGGACTGTGAAGAAAGCTGAGCGGTGAAGAATTGATGCTTTTGAACTGTGGTGTTGGAGAAGACTCTTGAGAGTCCCTTGGCCTGCAAGGAGATCCAACCAGTCCATTCTGAAGGAGATCAGCCCTGGGATTTCTTTGGAATGAATGATGCTAAAGCTGAAACTCCAGTCCTTTGGCCACCTCATGCGAAGAGTTGACTCATTGGAAAAGACTCTGATGCTGGGAGGGATTGGGGGCAGGAGGAGAAGGGGACGACAGAGGATGAGATGGCTGGATGGCATCACTGACTCGATGGACGTGAGTCTGAGTGAACTCCAGGAGTTGGTGATGGACAGGGAGACCTGGCGTGCTGCGATTCATGGGGTCACAAAGAGTTGGACATGACTGAGTGACTGATCTGATCTGATCTGGTGGGTACAATTTGAGTCACAGCAAAAATAGCAGCTCAGATTTAACTAATTCTTGCCAAATTGATGACACAGAGTTTCCATATCCCCTCCAGGGTCATGCCTAAGATATTGTTGGGAGTCGGAGGGTTTTTATCTATAGTCATGAGTGAATAAGTTTTCCATTCCTCATTGCCACCTATCACGTTATCACTAAATATGGATGCTGTATGTTTCTGTCTATAAAGCACTGCCCCCTCTGCCAGGTGTTGCCATGGCTGCCAAGTGGCACAGTCTTCTTTTACAACTGGTATACCAGAATACCCAAGGTATTAATGATGGTTTGTGTTTCATTGCCAAGTACAGACTGATCCTCCCTCACTCCTCTGTGCTCCATTATGTACAGACTTACCCTAGTCCTGATACCACAACATCTTACAGAGATCTTGTCAAAGCATTTCAGTTTTTACTTATTCTCCATAAGTCTCAAAAATGAACAAAATATGGACTTGGTCAAGAAACACACCTGATGTATTCAGATTAAGCTACTCTTTGCTTCTCTCTTAAGTTGGTTGTGTCTGGCTACTTCTTCACTTAGGACAAATTCTTTCCTAGAAGGTCACTCATGATGGGAAGCCATTTACTCCTCTAGCCTCTAACTTTTACTGTACAATCCCCAAAACACTTAGAAAAACTTTCAATTCTGTAATTAGCATGACATTGAAATCCGTAGAATGCTTACGTGTACATCTGTTCTTATTAGGAAGTAAGTCACATAGTCCTGAAGGAAAGTATTAGCTGGGTAGATACTCTCTTTGAATGAACAAATAAAAAATTGTATATTGAGAGATATTGCAAACGTTGAAAGTGTCTAGAGAATGCCATTTACGGTGTTTAAAGTGTTTAGGAAGTGTTTTAACTGAGGGTATGGGGATATTTAACCTCTAGAAGAGGAGGCAAAAAGGAGATACAATAGATATTTTCAGATATTTGAAAGGATGCTGTACAGAAGGATTTAGCTGCTTCTTTGCAACTGAATTGGGCAGAACTAGGACTGTTGAATGAAAACTAGAATTAGACAGAGTTAAATTAAATCTAAAAAAAGGACTGTGAGATTAGAACAGACTGTTATGAGAAGTAGGAAATTTACTTGTGCTGTATAAATCCTAGTTAAGCCTGGGTGGCCAACTGCCTGGGCTTTTGAATAGAGGACTCCACCAGATGGGAGGATTAGCTAGGTCAGTAGATTTCAAAGTGCTCTGAGAGCCCCTAAACTGTTCCAAATCAGTGCATCAGAAGTAGCTACCTAGGTGAGGGATGGGGAAGGTAGGACAAAAGATGGAAGTAAGACGATAAAACTGAGAAGGCAGAGTAATATTATACAGTTTTTCTTTACCACCATTGCAACCCCTGTGGGACCACTTGGCATATAATAGGCTCTAAGTAAATAGTCAATGAATAAATGAGCAAATAAATGAATATGAGGAAATAACTTGTTTCTAATAACAGTGACAAAGTGACCAAATACAAGAATACAGCATTGCCAGTAGTACATGTTTGTGTGTGTGTCTTTGTTGGAGGAGCAGTAAATCTATTATTGAAGATTCCTGGGGTAGAGGAAAGTGAATTTTTAGGTGAAATTGAGTTTAGAAGGAGATGAAAAACATAGGATGGCAGAGGGTAATATAAGAGGATGCAGAATAACAATGCAAGTTTCCTAAGGCAGGGTAATTTATCTGTCTTGTTTAGTCCTAAATTCTCAGTGCAGAGTAGAGTTCCTGGCATGCAGTCAGTGAAAACATCATTTGTTAAATGAGTCCATATATATATATATATGATGATGGAAATGAGTCATATACACAACAAATTTGGTTTATCTTAGAATAAACTTGAAAGGTATCAGTAGCTTTGAAAGTCATTGGTGCCAAACTTCCATCTTTGATTAATATTCTAGAATTTTCTTTTTCTGGATAAACATTCCTAGTGTCTCCAAACATTCTTCATGTTAGACTTTGCTTATACCACTTAGTAGCTGTGTGTCCTTGGGTAAGTTCATAACCACTCTGCGCTTCTGTTCCTTTTATCTGTGAAACAGAGATAGTGACAGTTATACCTCATCAAGTTGTTGTGAGGGTTCAATGAGATAATAATAGAGCCCCCACTTTTTTTTTCACAGAAGTCCAGCATAGTATAGTGGAAGCATTCAGACATTGGTTCAAGTATTGGCACCAGATCTTATTAGCTGTTTGAACTTGGATATGTTATTTAACATCTCTGAGCCTCAGAGAGTATTCTTGCTCAAAGGACTGTTGAGGAGACTAAATGAGATAAAATATATAAAGCATTAAGCACGTAGCATGCAAGCATAGTACATGATAAGTAGTTAATAAATGGTAGCTATTATGATTATGATTATATGGCTGTATCTCAAGGGCTTCTATTCTGATCTCCCTCTTCGGAACACATTCCTAGTTGGTGCCCAGCCTTCTGAAGGTCAGAAGTCAATAAAATACTACAAATGTCCTCTGATCAGAGGATAATTGGCCAGTCTCCCTATTCTTAGTTTATATATCACACGTTTAATACTGCAGGTTAGACAGCATTAGCTTTTTGGTAGCCCCTGATGAATGCTGGTTCATATTGAGCATACTTGAAGGAGCATCGAACATGATTCTAAACCATCTTCTCCCTACCTTCTCTTGTTTGTGCATCTGGTTTCTTGGACCACATTTATGACTTCTTTGGGTCATGGGTCCCATCTGTTTCTTTCTTAGCCATGGACTAGCTGTTTCTCTTTAGAGCACTCAGCTTCTCATTAGTATGGGTACAGTAGCTTGCATCTACCCCAGTAAGATGCCCAAAGGGTTGATAAATTTGAAAAGTCCTTGGAGATTTCTTACAGAATATGAAAAAAGAAAAACTTGTTACATGAAATAGTAATGTTTCTTCCAGAATGGTTAGCTCTATTTCATTGCTTTCTCTAAATAGACGCTGCTGCTGCTGCTGCTGCTAAGTCGCTTTAGTCATGTCCGACTCTGTGCGATCCCATAGACAGCAGCCCACCAGGCTCCCCCATCCCTGGGATTCTCCAGGCAAGAACACTGGAGTGGGTTGCCATTTCCTTCTCCAATGCATGAAAGTGAAAAGTGAAAGTGAAGTCGCTCAGGTGTGTCTGACCCTCAGCGACCCCATGGACTGCAGCCTTCCAGGCTCCTCTGTCCATGGGATTTTCCATGCAAGAGTACTGGAGTGGGTTGCCACTGCCTTCTCCGAAATAGACGCTGGAACAATTCAAATGTTTCTGAAGGACACTGTTTATTCAATGCTCCATTAGGCTTGCCTTGGGTGGTTGTATTGATGACACTTGATTTTGTGCCCTAAAAAAGTACATAAGAGGCCACAGAAGTTCATGACAAGGACAATGAAAAGTTGAGTTAATTGAAAATATTCTTTTTAAATAGTGTATTTTCAATTAAGAACTCAAGTTTTCATTGTCCTTGTCATGAACTTCTGTGGCCTCTTATTCTTTTTAAATAGTAGGCAATGAGAAATTTCTATCCTTATGTGTACATGTATTTGTGCAGTATTGTGAACAATAATAAACAATGTATCATAGCATTTAAGAGCATGGGCTCTGAAATCAAACTGCTTGGATTTGAAATCTATCTGTACCATATACTAGCTGTGTGACCTTATGAAGATTATTTAACCTCAATTTCCTTATCTATAAATTGGGGTGAAAGTAGTACTTTTCTCATGTGGCTGTGATGAGGAGTAAATGAATTTATGCACATATAGCACTCAGAATAGTGCCTGCTAGGTAGTAAATGCTATGTGTAAGCTATGATTCTTATTCTAGTATGGTTCTTCTCCTGGGTTTTCTATATCTGTTAATTGACAGAAGACCTCCAATCAACATCTCAAACCATTAGAAAATCCTCTTGGCTCTGCCTTCAAAATACACCCAGAATTTGAATAGGTCTCATTACCTCCACCTCTACTGAACTGGTCCAAATCACTATTATTGCTTTTCTTAGTTACTGCAGTAGCCTTCAAATAATTCTCTACTTTCACCCTTGCTCCCAGTTCCCACCAGTTCTTCTCAACCCAGCAAGCAGAGTGACTACTTAAACCTCAGTTGGTTATGACTTGCCAATGTTGAATACCCTCTAATAACCGTCATTTCAGAGCAAACCCTAAAAAATCCTTACATGGTCTTATGAGGTTCTTGATGCTCTAATCCCAGTGACCTTTCTGACCTGCTCTCTCAATCTCTCCTGTTAATCACTCCAGTCCTGTCATCCTGTCTTGTCATTAGCTACTTCTCAAGTATGTCAGGCATAATCCTCAGGGACTTTGCATTTGCTTTCTTCTCTGCCCGGAGACACTTTTCCCAGATATCCACTTGACTCTTGCCTCTTTCAGGTCTTAGCTCAAACTTCATTTTCCCACTGAAGCCTTTCATGAACCTATGTTTAAAATTGTGTCCTCTCGTAATCAGCATTCCATGCTTCCTGAATTTTCCTACCTCACACTGCATACCATCAGGCAAAATGTATGGTCTAATTTATTTGAATATAATTGTCTCTACTCTTTCCTGTTAACATATATGTTCGTTGAGGTCAGGTACCAAGTTCCATCCAGTGCTATGTAGATCTGAACTTGACCATGAATGTATACAATAAATGTTTAAGCTATCCTCTGGATGTTGTATGAAAACATTTCATAATGCTTAGAATAATTATATACTAAGTGCCTTAGGCCTCACTATACTTCCTAATGATCTTGACGTTTCCTTTTTATTTTCAGAAAGTGTTACCAGTCCCAGGAGATCTGTGTATCTCATCAGAATCTAGAGTGTGAGTGAATCTCTGCTAGGGAAGAAACAATAGTGTGGGTACCTTGGTGGGAAGAGCATCACAGAGCAGTAAGAAAACCTTATAGAAATCTTAAACTGTAAGAGGCCTTGAAGACCTTAGAGAACATATAATGCTTTATTTAACAGATGGGCAAATTAAGGTCTAAAAGCTTCCATGGTTTGTTAGCAGCCCATTGAGCTTTCAAATTGTCATCTAGATATCAAGTTCAGTGCCATTTTTGTTATGTGTGATCCTTATCTCTAGGTGGGAGCCACTGCACCATCTAGTGAAGGTACACTCAACAGGTAGAAACAAAAGAACGTGAGAACAACTCTAAAACTAAGTGTAGTGAGAGCAAAATAACTATAAAACTTTGATCCTGAAGGAAGAGCAAGAATGGTCAGAATTCATGTGGGTTTATCAGACACTTCTGGAAAGATGCATTTTTATGTTCTTTTGAGGCAGATAAAGGCTTGAACTGAAAGAAAAGCTTAAATTCTAGATGAAAAGAGGAATAAACTGCTTGGAATTATAAAGCAGAAATTAGCAAGTTATTTTTGTTTTATCTGTTTCTTTGTGGAGATCAAGGTTATGGCAAAAGATAACCTCAGCTGGAGGAAAATGGTCAGTTCTTCACAAAGTGTGGCTTGTTTCACTGAAAATAACTTACTCTTCATGCTCATCATTGACTGCTGTCCCATTGATGCTAAGAGATGTTGTCTGTTATGCAATCTTAAATGGCTGTGTAAAAATGAGGTTAGTGGTTTGTGGTTACAGAGAGAAGGAATGAATTGGATGGATTGTTTTATATTTGGGGTAGGTAAAGGCTGACCAAGTAGATGTTAGAAGGGGAATGGGCTTAGAAGTTTGGGAAGCAGGACCTAATTTTTGGAAGAGAAAGGAAAGAAAAGAATTTTGAGCACCGTTGTCTACCTCATCCACAGGTTTTTTTTTGTTTGTTTTTTTTTTTTTTAACACAGTTGTGACAAATCTATATGCCAGAGTTCTGCCACTTAGTAGATGTTTGACATTGAGCAAGCTGCTTATCCTCTCTAAACCTCTCTGAACCTTTGTCTTTAATACAAATCATAACTATGGCCATCTCTCAGGGAGACTGTGATGACTAAGTGAAGTTACATTAAAGCATTTAAAACACTACCTGGTTCATGCTGCTACTGCTACTGCTAAGTCGCTTCAGTCGTGTCCGACTCTGTGCGACGGCACTAAATGATATGTAGATATTATTCTGTATAACAAAGCTCCCTACTTGTATTATATTTCACCAAATAAATCATATGATTATATACATTCTTATTTGTTCCTCACATAAACCCGGTGATGCAGATGGCATTTTGGTGGTGGTTGTTATTGTCAATTTTATTTTTTGAAGGATTATTGCTTGCCATTTTCATCACTTAAAAGCTATTGCTAGCTTATATGTAGAAAGCATACTTTTTTTTCCTGTTGCTTTTTCTATGTTGAATCATTCTCTTTACTACACTGTTTCAAAATCCAGGGCCAATGTCTATTTCTATGGCCAGTTATTCCTTCTTCGTAGCAAACAGATGCAGGACATTTATTGAGAGGAGCTCTTTAAAGGGCACTATTATATTTCTGCTTTTAGAGATGGACTTTTCTGACCTTTTAAAGATAAGGCCTTTTATCCAGAGGGAAGATGATGTCTGTTTACATTGATGATTTCTCATCTGTGAGTGTCCAGTTGAATAATATAGAGGGCTGTTGAAGTGCCACACACACTGTCCAGGCTGGGCTTACAGCTCATGTAAGGGTGCCAGAGGTTTACATGTTGGCAAAGAGCCAATGACATATGTTCCCTGTGTCATATCCATCAGGACACCATGATTCCCACTCTGTGCAAACAGGATTCTGGGCAAGAGAAACGAAAGACACAGTGAGCACTGAGGTGAAGAAATACATCTCTGAACACTCTTAGAGCTCAATTACTCAGAGACTTGACTCCCCAAAATACTTTCTGTGTCATCTGAGACAGTTTAAGACAGTGTGCTTGAGAGAATCAAAGTGAAAAACCACACTCACACAGTCACAGACCAAAGGAAAAAAAAAAGTGAAAAACTAAGACAGATTGAGTTAGAGACAGATTGAGGAAAATATAGGCAGAGACGGGCCATGGAGGACTCCATTATTCTCTGCATTAATGTAGAAGTCTGCTTCGGCTGAAGTCCAGAGTGAGACAAACAGCCTGCCATGGGGACTGCTTATAAAACCAGGCCCACAATGTGTCCTGGACAATATCAGTGTCTGCTGAGAGTTACTGGGGCTACTTGGGACATATGAGGGAATCCATAACCTGGAAAGTCCATGATGAGAAATGGGAATAGAGGTTCCTAAATAGCTATGGAGTGTGCAACACCTCTGGAGTCACCAAAATGATCAGACTCCAGCAGCCAAGAGTCTTACTCTGCATCTCAAAAGCCAGAGGCCAAAGCCTGTCAGGTGAAATCATATCCATACCCTGAAAGAAACTGGCTTTCCTATGCAACAAAATGGAGTGATGGGGAGATAATTGAATGATTATGGTCAAAAGTTTCAGATGCACGTGTGTGTAGTCAAATGGGGTGAGGGGAAATGAGGCGTACAGAAAACATGGATAGAACTAATCTAAAAATATGAGAAACCTATAAGTAAGTTTATATCCTAGCAATAATTCAGAAAAATGACAAAATAGTAGACAGTCTAACATTGAGACCAACAAAACCAAAAAGATCTCAACCTACATATCTTTGTGGGCAGTTGTTCTTCTAACAGATGAGCAGTTTACTAGATCTGATAAATGCTTTAATTGTCTTGAAAGTGACTACCTTCAGTTAAGAGTGGGCCTAATATTCCCATGATGAAGGTGAAAGATGAGAATGAAAAAGCTGGCTTGAAACTCAGCATTCAGAAATGAAGGTCACGGCATCTGGTCCCATCATTTCATGGCAAATAGAAGGGAGAAAAGTATAAGCAGTGACAAATTTTATTTTCTTGGGCGCCAAAATCACCACGATGGTGATGGCAGCCATGAAATTTAAAGACGCTTGCTCTTTTGAAGGAAAGCTATAATAAACCTAGACAGCATATTAAAAAGCAGAGACATCACTTTTCTGACAAAGGTCCATATAGTCAAAGCTATGGTTTTTCCGGTAGTCATGTACAGATGTGAGAATTGGACCATAAGGAAGACTGAGTGCTGAAGAATTGATGCTTTTGAACTGTGGAGCTGGAGAAGACTCTTGAGAGTCCCTTGGACGGCAAGGAGTTCAAACCAGTCAATCCTAAAGGAAATCAACCCTGAACATTCATTGGAAGGACTGATGCTAAAGCTGAAGCTGGAGCCCCAACACTTTGACAACTTGATGTGAAGAGCTGACTCATTGGAAAAGACCCTGATGTTGGTAGAGACTGAAGGCACACCCATTTTGTGTCACATGTTAATCTGAACATGTATATATCTATTCTTTTAGATTCTTTTCTCATATGCCCCATTCCAGAGTATTGAGTAGAGTTCCCCGCCCTACACAGTAAGTCCTTATTAGTTATGTATTTTATATATGGTAATGTGTATATGTCAAATGGGCTTCCCAGGTGGCTCAGTGGTAAAGAATCTGCCTGCAATGCAGGAGATGTGGGTTCGATCCCTGGGTCGGGAAGGTCCCATGGAGAAGGAAATGGCAGCCTATACCAGTGTTCTTGCCTGGGAAAGCCCATGGACAGAGGAGCGTAGCGGGCTACAGTTCACGGGATTGCAAAAGAGTTGGACATGACCTAGCGACTAAACAACAACAAGTATGTCAATCCCAATCTTCCAATTGATCCCTCCTCCCTTACCTCCTGATAAGCAAAAGTTTGTTTTCTACATCTGTTAATTCTATTTCTATTTTGTTGATAAGTCCCTTTTGACCCTTGGTGAAGGTTTTGGTTTACCTTGTTTTCTAAATTCCACCTGAAGTTCTTGTCTAATTTGTTAGGAGTAAGAACAATTTGCCTTAGTCAACATATTTGATTTAGATTGGAGCATCTCTTAGAAATGAATGCCAGAGCAATTGCCCAGCTGGCTTTTCAGGCTCTATGGCTGACATGGAAAAGTTTTTTTAAGTTATACATCCCAGCAAGCCCCTTGCCTTTGAACAGTTTCTTTGTCAACATTTTCCCAGTTCTGCCTTAGGTTGCAGGGTGACAAGAGGTGAATGACAGTGGGAGATGGGATAGAGGATCCTACAAGCAGACAGAACTAGTTTCCTTGGTGGTATTTATCTCCCCAAGTGTGAAATTTGCATCCATTCAGATCACCAGTGACCTTCTCACAAACCCCACTCAAGTGAACTCAAAAATTACACAGATACAAGGAGATGGCCCAAACCTTTGTCCTGTCCTTGATAAGCTCTTGTTCCTCTTTCTTTTCCATGCTCTGTCTGTTATGCTTCCTTTTATCACATCCTGCATCCCTTCCCACTGTCTGTGTGTGCCTAGATCACACCATAAGACCTAAAGTCCACTTAACATTCTCCCAGTATCAAAGTACACTATTCTCACAGCATATATCCAAAGAATAATTGGTATGTCTGGGCAAGTATGCAAGCCCATGGCCTATTGTCCTATTTGTCTTTGATAATGGGATTAAGCCAGGCTATCTAGTTAATAAGTCAATTTATTTTAGGACAAGTCAGTTGCTCTGGACACATAGCCCTATAGCTTTGGGATTTTATTTTATTAAGACTTCTTTTCTTCGGGGCTTGCCTTTTCCATGGGGAAGCTCTTCATGAGAGTCAGAGGCTAGCACTGCAGGTACTTAACTTGAAGCAATGTGACATATGAATGTTTTGAGTCCTCCAAAAGATAAAACAGGAAACTCTAAGGAGGAGATTGCTTCTGTCTCTTTCTCTCATACTCTCTCTTTATACACACACACACACACACACACACACACACACACACACACACGCAAGGACATGTACCTATATGTGAAAGTGATAGTTGCTCAGTTGTGTCCAACTCTGTGTGACCCCATGAACAACTGCCAGGCTCTTCTCTGTCCATGAGATTCTCCAAGCAAGAATACTAGAGTGGGTTGCCATGCCCTTCTCCAGGGGATCTTCCTGACCCAGGGATCGAACTTGTGTCTGCTGCCTTGCAGGTGGATTCTTTACCATCTAAGCCACCTGAGAAGCCATATACGTACCTATATATACACACATGCATAAACAGATGTGTGTGTGTGTGTGTATGCACACATACATACACACATATGTGTACATATAGATACACACTTTTCCTTCATAATTTGCTTTAATATAATATAAAACTGAAAATGTACATATCCTTAGCCCATGTCATTCTACTTTGAGGAACTTATGCTAATGAAATTAAGCATGGGTATGTGGACAAAGATTCAAGTTGAAAGAATATTCATGTAAGCATTATTTAATTTTATTTAATTGAAAAATCCTAAATGTTCAGTAATATGGGGCACCATGTACAAATACATTGACATCATTAAAATGTTAAAATTTATTCCTGCATATTGTTTGGTGAAAAATACAGGTTACAGGTTATACACAGTATGTAGTATGAGTGTGTGTGTGTGTGTGTGTGTGTGTGTGTGTGTGTGTGTGTGTATGTATAATGATCCGACAGATATGCAGCATAATATTTGGGGTGATTTTATCTGGGCGTTGGGGCTCTTGGAGACTGAGTGATAAAAAGTAGGTCAATTGTTCTTATATAAGTTCCTTAGAATTTTCTATTATTAACATTCTGTTGCTTTATTTCATCTTTTTATAAATAATAGAAATAAAACCTTACTAATATCAATTCCTTATATTCTTCCCTCACCCCAGATCCTGAATGTTACAAAATAATAAATTCTTTACATATCTTTCTAATCACTGTGAATAGTGTTTTTCTTTTTTCTTCATTTTCTCATTTGTTACAATAAAAGAATATTGCTTTGGTTATGAGGGAAAGTTATTAAATTTTCTTCACTGATGCATTTACATTTTGATATAATTTGCAAGAGCATTGTATATAAATGATGTCTTCCTGGCATGAAATTACATGAAGTATAAACTGTATACATTAATCTATGTATATGTAAATATATCTTGCTAATTGACATTGTCACTTATAAACTCTGAGATCTTGGACAAGTTGCTTATTCTCTTTATCCTTCAGTTTCCTCATCTGAAATGGGGATAGCAGCAGTTTTTACCTCATTGGGTTATAGTATGGATTGAATGAGAAAATACATGGATTTAGGCTAGTGTCCAGAATATGAGGAATTTTCAATACAGTGTATACATTATTATTACCATCTTTACTAGTCTAAAAGGAATCTAATGGATTATATATATATGGCAGTTTTAAAGCATGGCCACAAATTCTTGGACCTTCTTCATATCACAGAAAACTGAGCTTCTCTCTCTTAATCTGGGTAGACTTCAGATTGCTTTAAACAACAGAATATGGTGAATATTATCCTACATGGGCTCTGAGGCTGGGTTTTAAAAGTCATCTAGTTCCACTAGTTTTTCTTGGAACACTGTGAGGCAAGTCTTAAGAACTTTGTAGAAAATTCAACTGTTGGAACACTCCTATGCTAGAGATACCACATAGGTGCAATATCAATGAGACATAATAAAATGGTCGTTGTTTTAAGTAACTTAATTTTAAACAGTGTGTTAGGCAGCAGTAGTAACTCGTAGAGATTTTACTATTAGTACTATGGTAACACTATAGCACTGAAAACCCCTTGTGTGTCTTTGCAGTCAGGCAGCAAATGGAAACCAGGAGGACATTGAGGAGACTGTTAGTGTGAACTGTGTTGTAGCTCCAGGAAGCTGTTAGTGATGGCTTAAAAGAAGCAAGGAAAATGCTCTTGGAAGCTAGAGGAAAGAAGATATTTTGTATGCTGTAGCAGAAAGTTTAATAAAACAGAAAATGTACCTGAACTGATGCTTCTGGATAAAGAGGTTTCCATACAGAATATCAAAGATATCAACTGGTTCCTTTTAGTTGCATCTCATACAGTATAAACAGAGGTGAACTAAAGAAAGAGCTCTTCAGTTCTCAAGAAAAATTTACAGGATATAGAGCCAGGACTTAGTAGATTCAACAATAAAACTATATCTCATCCCCCATCAATATGAGGAGAAGATCCTCAAACTAAGAAAGGACCTGAAGACGAAGATCAAATCTAAGGAATATGGGCTCCAGGGGGGAAAAATGAAGCTAAGGATGTGATCAGAAAACTATTTGTTAAGTCTTGAAAAAACTTGAGATGTGGCCTCATAAACTCTTTAAGACAGACAAGAGGCTTTCTAAGGATCCAGTTTCACAAAGAGTAAAACATATGAAGGCTTACTTTGAAGTAATATAGGACTTCCCTAGTAGCTCAGAAGGTAAAGAATCTTCCTGCAATGCAGGAGACCTAGGTTGGATCCTCAGGTCGGGAAGATCCCCTGGATGAAAGGCTACCCACCACAGTATTCTTGCCTGGAGAATTCCATGGACAAAGGAGCCTGGTGGGCTACAGTCCATGGGGTTGCAAAGAGTTGGACATGACTGAGTAGCTAACACTTTCACTTTCACTGAAATAATATGGGGATATGTCTTTAATGGAATGGGTCATAAATTAATGCATATAAAGTTTTTCAGTTTTTTAAAAAATAATTATGCCAGCTTGGACTGAAAGGGGCTGAGAAAATATAATATTAAAAGAGAGCCTTGGATACAAAACATTTATAAGGAAGGCTGAGGAAACTACTTAGTTGCCAACATAGATGACTTTAAAAAAAATTAATTTATTTATTTTAATTGGAGGCTAATTACTTTACAATATTGTAGTGGTTTTTGAATACATTGACATGAATCAGCCAGGAAGACCCAAGAGACTAGAGAATAGAGTCAAGATCCAGAGAGTAAAACTGGACCCTAATAAAGATACCGTATGGGAATTCTGGATTTCAGGATTGCCCTGAACTTAGACGTGCTGCTATGTGCTTCCTGTCTCTCTTTTAAATGGAAGTATCTATTCTAATTATGTTGTACCCATCTGTTGTATGTTGGATGGAATATAACTTGTTTCATTTTATAGGTTTTCACATTGAAAACCTGTCTAAGGAACTGAATCCAGGAAGCCTCATCTTCACCTGGACTTGATTAAGATCCTGGACAAAGTCCTGGACTTTAAACCTGAGCTTGATGCTCAGATTATATATTTGATATAATATATATTATATATTTGCAAATATATATATTATATATATTTGCATGTGTGAGAAATATAATTTTTAGTGAAAGAGTGCATTGTGGCTATTTTAAATAAATGGTTCCAACTTCTGTGACATTTCTTATATGGAGAGGAATAATGTGTACCTCTTCTCTTGAATCAGGTTGGCTTACAACTTTAAATATGTGCCTGTGATGCTAGACCTTAAGGGGCAATGTAGCTTTCTTCCTTTCTTTTTTTTTTTGAAGCAGGATACTCAGTCTGGGGGAAGGTTGCTGCCATGTAAGGAGTTCCACCACCCCTAGACCACATTGCTGAAGCTGCCATGTGTCAGTTGCTCTGGTTGTCAGTCTCAGCTAGGCTTAGCCTCTAGACTTTGACAAAATGCAAGATGAGTAAGTGAAGTCATCTTGGTTCTTCAAGACTACATAGTTCCAGCTGACTACCACTAAGTGATCCCAGTTGATCCACATGGAGCTACAAATAACTCAGCTTTGTCCTGATAGAATTTTTGACCTAAAGAATTCATGATGTATAATAAAATTCACACTATTTCATGCCAATAAGTTTTGGGATACTTGGTTATGCAGAAATAGTAACTTAAACATGTAGTTTTAGTGTTATCTGTAAAATAGAAAATATCTTCATATATAAGAGAAAGAAAAAGTGATATCCAGGATACCTCCATTGTTCACTTTAAAATGATTCCTCCTGTGGCTAACAGTCATTGACATTCTTGATGTCAACAATAGATATTCTTTGATATCTGTAGTGTTACATGGGAGCCAGAAGTCTTTACAGGAATAGACTGCCCATGACATACTTTTGGGCTGTAATATGGAATACCAAGAAATGTTTCTAACTTCAAGATATCTTCTAGCCACCCTCTGTTAGTGACTGAAACTCCTTTTATCTAAGTCATTGCTTCATATATAATATCCCCTGTCTAGGTGGACTGGAACAATGAGGAAACTGCTGCAGATGGGATGCGCTGTGCTGTACTTAGTTGCTCAGTCATGTCCGACTCTTTGCGACGCCATGGACTGTGGTCCGACAGTCTTCTCTGTCCATGGGGATTCTCCAGGCAAGAATACTGGAGTGGGTGGCCATGCCCTCCTCCAGGGGATCTTCCCAACCCAGGGATCAAACCCAGATTTCCCTCCTTGCAGGCGGATACTTTATTGTCTGAGCCACCAGGGAAGACCGCAGATGGGATGGGGACCTATTCTTAACTACTGGTAACCCATAGCAGATACCTTTTAGATACTTTCCTATTGGAAAGCAGAGAGAAAGGCTATGGAGAAGGAGGTGTAAAATAGGAAGGTTTATGAATGAGAGGAGAGAGAGGTCCCATACCTGTGATCTGTCCTTAGTCGCTCAGTTGTGTCCAACTCTTTGCAACCCTGTAGACTGTAGCCCGCGAGGCTCCTCTGTCTATGGGGATTCTCCAGGCAAGAATACTGGAGTGGGTTGCCATACCCTCCTCCAGGGGATCTTCCCAACCTTGGCATTGAACCCAGGTCTCTTGCATTGCAGGCAGATGCTTTACCACCTGAGTCACCAGGGAAGCCCCTATACTTGGGATGGAGAGAGAGTAATTGATAAAGACAGCTCTAGGTGGATTTCTACAGAGGTGAGTCATAACAGTTGGGAACAACCTGAGAATACTAGGTATCTGTGGATGAGTTTGCAAAAAGCAAGGTTAAGTTATTCATCCTTACATCTCAAGGACTAACCCTACACAGACTTCTTTTGTGGAAACTCTCAGTTGGTAAATGGAGTCTTTGTGTACGTGTGTGTGTATGTATGTATGTGCGTGTGCCTGTAAATAGATATTTATATAGAGAGGGGGGAGGTGAGGGAGAAAACATTTGAGTTTGGGTGCTTATTACCCTAATAATAGTATTTACTTACATCTGTATACTGCTTCCCAGTTTATGAAACATATTTACATGCTGGGAAAGAGCAAAATAATAATACAGTCCCTGACCCAGATAATCACGATGGTGTGATCACTCACCTAGAGCCAGACATCCTGGAATGTGAAGTCAAGTGGGCCTTAGAAAGCATTACTATGAACAAAGCTAATGGAGGTGATGGAATTCCAGTTAAGCTATTTCAAATCGTAAAAGATGATGTTGTGAAAGTGCTGCACTCAATATGTCAGCAAATTTGGAAAACTCAGCAGTGGCCACAGGACTGGAAAAGGTCAGTTTTCATTCCAATCCCAAAGAAAGGCAATGCCAAAGAATGCTCAAACTACCACACAATTGCACTCATCTCACACGCTAGTAAAGTAATGCTCAAAATTCTCCAAGCCAGGCTTCAGCAATATGTGAACCATGAACTTACAGGTGTTCAAGCTGGTTTTAGAAAAGGCAGAGGAACCAGAGATCAAATTGCCAACATCCGCTGGATCATCAAAAGAGCAAGAGAGTTCCAGAAAAACATCTTTTTCTGCTTTATTGACTATGCCAAAGCCTTTGACTGGGTGGATCACAATAAACTGTGGAAAATTCTGAAAGAGATGGGAATACCAGACCATCTGACCTGCCTCTTGAGAAACCTATATGCATGTCAGAAAGCAACAGTTAGAACTGGACATGGGACAACAGACTGGTTCCAAATAGGAAAAGGAGTACGTCAAGGCTGTATATTGTCACCCTGCTTATTTAACTTATATGCAGAGTACATTATGAGAAACGCTGGGCTGGAAGAAGCACAAGCTGGAATCAAGATTGCCGGGAGAAATATCAATAACCTCAGATATGCAGATGACACCACCCTTATGGTAGAAAGTGAAGAGGATCTGAAGAGCCTCTTGATGAAAGTGAAAGAGGAGAGTGAAAAAGTTGGCTTAAAGCTCAACATTCAGAAAACGAAGATCATGGCATCTGGTCCCATCACTTCATGGGAAATAGGTGGGGAAACAGTGGAAACAGTGTCAGACTTTATTTTTCTGGGCTCCAAAATCACTGCAGATGGTGACTGCAGCCATGAAATTAAAAGACACTTACTCCTTGTAAGGAAGGTTATGACCAACCTAGATAGCATATTCAAAAGCAGACACATTACTTTGCCAACAAAAGTCCATCTACTCAAGGCTATGGTTTTTCCAGTGGTCATGTATGGATGTGAGATTTGGACTATAAAGAAAGCTGAGTGCCGAAAAATTGATGCTTTTTAACTGTGATGTTGGAGAAGACTCTTGAGAGTCCTTGGACTGCAAGGAGATCCAACCAGTCCATCCTAAAGGAGATCAGTCCTGGGTGTTCATTGGGAGGACTGATGCTGAAGCTGAAACTCCAATACTTTGGCCACCTTATGAGAAGAGCTGACTCATTGGAAAAGACCCTGATGTTGGGAAAGATTGAGGGCAGGAGGAGAAGGGGAAAACAGAGGATCAGATGGTTGGGTGGCATCACTGACTCAATGGACATGGCTTTGGGTGGACTCTGGGAGTTGGTGATGGACTGGGAGGCCCAGTGTACTGTGGTTCATGGGGTCTCAAGGAGTCAGACACGAATGAGTGACTGAACTGAACTTACATTTTTACATGGGTGAACACACTTTTAAAAAGATGAAATAACTTGCCCCAAATCACCAACTTGGTTACAGTGGAAAAATTATTCTCAAATTCCATGACTCTTGACTACTTCTATGACACTGCTGTTAGGACTCAAAGTTGCATCTTCTTTGTATATGTCAATTTACATTGATATAGAGTGCATACACAGTGAAATACTCTGTGTGCAGGTACTGCTAATGCATTTTTTTTCTCCTTACTAATTGAAACTGAAATGCTCACAATACATCATCATAACAACCTGAAAACAATTGTCCAGATTGAATTTGGAGCCTGGAATGCACATCTTTAAGTATTGTATGGATCTTGGAAGACTTTCAATTATACCAGGAATTCAGTTTTAATTTTTGATGGAATTACATATGTCAGAAGACATAAGATTTAGGGTATAGATCAAATGCAGTTAAAATAAGGTAATTATGAAAAATAGAACTCCTCTGGTTTTAAGGCTGCCATGGTACATGCATACAGATAACATTGGTAAAGGCTTCAAAGCAAAATGAATTTCCAGGGATGAAACCATTGGATGACTCAGTCCAGCATCAGAACCCAGTTTTGGATCACATGGAGGGAGAAGCAATATGGAAGGGCAGCAGAATATATTGTTGTTTAGTCCCTCATTTGTGTCCAACTCTTTGTGATCCCATGGACTATATCCCACCAGACTCCTCTGTCCAGGGGACTTTCCAGGCAAGAATACTGGAGTGGGTAACAATTTCCTTCTCCAGGGGATCTTCCCAACCCAGGGATTGAACCTGCATCCCCTGCATTGGCAGGCAGATACTTTGCCACTGAGCTACCAGGGAAGCCCAGTGGGATATCTGCTGCCCTGTAATTCAAGAATCCTGATTTTTAAGTCCTTTATATTTTGACTGGCTATGTGGTTTGGACAAGAGATTCATTGAGTTTCAGTTGCCAGCAAAGTGGAGATTATTTTTTTACATGTCTGAAGGCAGGCAGCTAGAGCAGATGATCTCCTGAGATCTGTTCCCATTTTAAGGTCTTGCATTGTAATCTTTCCTCTTTGGTTTCCCTTTCCCTTCTATGGATCTTTCATTCATGAATTTATCTAAGCCCTTTGTAACTGACATATACTTTGAAGCTTCATGGCAATGGGTTCCCCTGAAGCTGTGATTCCACTTTCTGTAAAACCCACACTTTCAAGTACCATAAGAATGTGGAGTCAGATTAGTACTCCAGTTCTTGGTCCAATCTGCTAAGTTTTTTTGGTGACACAAAGTCTCAGGCTGATTTGAAACACCAGAAATACAAAAGAAGAGCTGTGGGTAAAGGGGGAAATAATTTAAGCCCCGTCTTCATTTCTTTCCTAAATCACTTGCATTTACAATCGATGAAGCATTTTCTTCATAAATTTAAAATTGACTCCTCCAATCCTTTGCTTAATAAAAATTCATTTCATTTCATTATTGTCAGACAGCTTACATTTCTTAGGGCTGTATATTTGCTTTAATTTTTAGTTACATTATAAATTTTTGCAATCATCAGAAAATAACCAGTAGTGGTATTATATAACATGAAAGTGTTAACCTAAGTCACAGTGGAGAAAGGTACTGTTTGAGTAAAGTATAGTCATAATCCAAGAAAATGGAAGTTGTTTGCAGCAAACATTAATTATAAGAACAATCATCTGAGCAACATCACCTATTTGAGGGACAGTCAATAACTCTGAATCTCATGCCAGTATTGTTTTACAACCCAAATTATATTTGTTTTGATTCAGAAGACAATGTGGGTTTTTTTTTTGCCACTTTGTTTATTTTTTAATTGAAGGATAATTGCTTTACAGAATTTTGTTGTTTTCTGTCAAACATCACAAGAATCAGCCATAGGTATAAACGAGTTATTACTTTTAATTACATTTTCTTTCATATTTTAGTAAGTCAGGACAATGAATAACTCTAATGGATCTTCCAGTATATTCCTATAGCTAGCATCAAGTCACCTCAAATCTTAGGTGGGGTTTTCAAACTGGAATTGTACTTCATAATTTATTTTATATGAAGCAACCATCAACCCATATTTATTCTTTCATTTATTCAGCAAATATTTTTAAACAATTTGCTTTGGAGCAGACACTGTGCCAAACACTGGGGATATCATGGTGATCAAGACAGATACTGTTCCTGTCCTCATGGGATTTAATGTCTATCAAGAAGACAGTCACAGAACAAGTAATTACAAGTGTTTGTAGTATTGCTAAGGGCAATTCAAGATGAGCTTTAAACCCATGCTCTGGCTACACATTACCAGTTGTGTGCTGAGTTGAGATTCCTTCTCACGACCTCACTTTCATGTTTCTAATTTCACTGTTCTAAAACACTGTCTCACACAATTGTTGTGATAATAGAATGAGATATTTGATAGAAAAGTATAATGTGAAGTGGCCCATACATGTTAGTGCTGCCAGTATTATTCTTTACATGCATCAGTCAGTAGGCATACTTAGGCCATTTAGATTCAGAATCCTCTCACTTGTTCCTTCATTCCTATCCCTGATCACCAATTGCCACCTTCCTTTATTCCTAATGCCTTCTACTCACTGCCCACACTGACCTTGGCCCCTCCTCAAAGGTCTCTTTGGCTAGATTAGATATGTGAGTTTCCAAGCATTAATAGTTCTATTCTTGTTAGGATACTCCATGAGTGGCTACCCCTAACACATTACTCATGTCTTTTCTTAATTCATTTATTCTGTTAGCATAGTAGGTAATGATAATTTTTCAAGGATATGGCATTGCCATTTTTTCCAGTAGTATACTTGACCCCAAGCCTAGTTTCTCTCAGCCTCTTAATGCTGGTTAAAGTTCTTTTAATACAGACTCTAAACTTAAAGAGCATTCATATTACCTTCATGGAAAATAGCAACTTACAGAAGACTGAACATTCTAATGGAAGTGGACCTGAAATAAGGTCAGGGTTATTTGAAAGCACAGTGAAAGGACTATTATGAGAATTTGCTTCTGTCTAAACGTATCACTGGGGCTTCCCTCTTGGCTCATATGGTAAAGAATCTGCCTACAATGCAGGAGAACCACGATTGATCCCTTGGTTTGATAGATACGCTGGAGAAGGGAATGGCTACTCACTCCAGTATTCTTGCCTGGAGAATCCCATGGTCAGAGGAGCCTGGTGGGCTACAATCCATGGGATTACAAAGAATTTGACATGACTGAAGTGACTTACACTTACACTTTCACTCTTCACTTTCAAACATATCACCATCATTTATTTTGCCAGTGTGTGATTCCCTGTTAGAACTAAAGCATTGAAATTACAAATTCATAAAAAAAAATATTTTTTAGAGGTGTGTTTGAGATAGGGTTTCATAGATAAGCAAAATAGATTGGTTTAATGAGAAAATGTTTTTCAAGGTGGAGTGATTTAGTGAAAATGGAAATCTAAGAAAGGTTAAGTAGGCAGTGTCATGTGGGATATTCTGAGGTTGGAGCAGTGCCAGAGAAGCACAATGTAATAATAATAATAATAATAATAATAATAATAAAAGCTTGACTGAGAGTTGGGAAATCTGACTTCTACCCCTGTCACTGATTGTGATTAGCTTTGACACCTTGTGCAATTATCCTCTTTGGTTTTCAGATTTCTAATTTGAAAAAAAAAAAAACAAACATATGGGGAAGTTGGGGTTGGATTAAAGAATCCCTTCTGAAATAAGTAAAACAAATATAAGGTATTAACATAATCTAATAACACTACAAAGACTAGATGCATAATGGTGGCAGTGGAAATGAGGCAGAAAGGACAAATTGGAGAAAGAACTATATTTTCGGTCTTATTGTTTAGATTCAATGACTATGTATAATACATGGGTTAGAGGGAGGACTCAAAGCTGTCTTCAAAGTGTCAGTTTCGAATGACTGGGTGAATTAGACTGACAATAACAGAGATGATGGAAGAGAGAAAGAATTATGTGAGTGTAGAGGATCAGCTGCCAATGAAATGGGAGGAGATTCAAGATTATATGATACTCTGTTGGGATGTTAACGTTTACAGAAGAAGGGAGAGGGCAACCATGCCCATATTATTGCAATCTGAAAAGAGGTTTGAAAAAAGTATTTGGTGTTTAGAAGATGAGTTCACCTAAGCGAAGATGAATGAGATAAAAAATAGGCAAATGTGTACATGTACATGTACCAAACACATTTCCTTCTCCATGATATGCCATATTATCTCTGAAGAAATGGAAAAAACTCAAAACACATGTCGGAGGCCTTTCATTGTGTACATACACTGGTTGGGAAAGAGTAGACTGTAAACTAAATATTCAGGAGTTGTTAACACATTTAAGGTTAAAAATTGTGAAGCAAAGTGGAGGGCCCTGTGATCCCCCAGTCTTATTTCTAGACACTTTTTAGTTCAAATGAGATCGTATTTCATGGTCAGTGAGAAAGTCTACTTTTTACTTCTCTTGATTTCTTGGTTTTTCTATACACACAGGCATCTAAGAATCTGTTTAGTAATTATCTACCTTTTCTCTCTTCCTTTCTCCCTGTCATGCTTAATTTCACAATCATTTTCCTGCAAATGAGGTTGGATAGAGCAGAGATGTGTTGTACATCATCTGTCATAACATATCGAAAGGAACTCACAATTGTGTACAGATTGTATAACACCTTTAGATGAATCTTATTTCCTTCCCTTGGATGGTGCTAATAGAATATGAAAGCAAAACATGATTCTATAAGATGATTATTATGGTATTGTATAAAGGCTTGGAGACACTCAAATGATTTGGAATTAAAAACAAATGTGTTCTCTGAGAAGTCCATATTATTGTCACAGAGATGAAAACCTATTTATTTTATCAGCTAGGGTCCCATGATATTTACCTTCTTGTCTCTTCTTCTTTATCCAGAGACTTCTCAAAATCTCTCCAAAAATAATTGCAGTGCAAGTGAATAAAGATATCTTATCTAGTGCAAATATTAGAAAAGGTTGGTTTTCCTCTCAGATAAAAATAGTCTTGTTATCTATTTACACTGTGTCTTGAGTGTTGGTAACATGTGTGAGAAGTGTAGCATACCCAGACTAGGAAACCATTGTTAAAGTCTTTTTGTGGAAGGGATGTCAGTTAATTTGTCTCTCACTCTGGGTACCAGAACCTTGACTGCAATTGTCAGGTGGGTGTGACCATCCCAGGTAACAAAATGTCACAGGTTTAACACATAACTTGAAGAGACAACTAAAAGTCTAGCTGAGCTAAACAAACACAATATGATGACAATTTTCAAAATGGTTAGGTATCTGTGATATAGTATTCTGTAAATGATAAGTTGTGCTCAGATATGAATATCTAATTTCCATGTACAAGGAATTTTTAAGGCTTTAGCCAATTGAAGGTACAGACATTTCTGTCTTCTTATCAGATCCACATTTCTTTAATTTTGGAGTTGTCCAAGTCCTTCTGATGCTTGTCAGAGTGCCTGGAGCTGTTTTTGCCCTGTGCTGCTCTGCCCTGGGGGCGTTCTATATCAAGGCTCTTTATTTTAGCCTCTGATGAAGCACTTGCTCCAAAATCATTTTCATTTCAGAGTACTTATCAGTTTTATTCCTAAAGAACCATGGAATCTCTCTGAAATGTCTCCCATGTATTGTATATTACATTGGGGATGATTTCTTATATGTTTATTTGGCCCTTTGGCTTTCTATTTCTCTACTATGAATATTTTGTGTTTTCTGGGAAGATGTCTCTGTCCATATTGTGAAGATGGAAAGTTCTAGATTCTTCACTTACTGTGTTGGAGAAACTAACTTCCAGACTGCATCTAAGTTGTAATGGTCGAAGCTTGGATGCCATAGCATTTTCTATTTAACACTATTAAACATTTCTCCCTCATTATGGCAATTTAGGATTTTATTGTTTTATATCCATTGTTAGGTACACTATGCTTGGTCTCAGTGAAACTTAAAATCAGGCACGACTTCTGCTTTCATGATCCAAAACTCCAAATGGACAAATTTTGAGCTGAAGGAAATAAGATACTGTAAGAGGTAAGAATTTTTCTATTTACATTTTTTTCAGTGTGGTGGCACTTGTAATTGAAAACGGAACCCTCTTGCACTGATGGTGGGAATGCAAACTGATACAGCCACTGTGTAGGACAGTATGGAGATTCCTTTCAAAACTAGGACTAAAACTACCATGCTGCTGCTGCTAAGTCGCTTCAGTCGTGTCTGACTCTGTGCGACCCTAGAGACTGAAGCCCACCAGGCTCCCCGGTCCTTGGGATTCTCCAGGCAAGAACACTGGAGTGGGTTGCCATTTTCTTCTCCAATGAATGAAAGTGAAAAGTGAAAGGGAAGTCGCTCAGTCATGTCCGACTCTTAGCGACCCCATGGACTACAGCCTACCAGGCTCCTCTGTCCATGGGATTTTCCAGGCAAGAGTACTGGAGTAGGGTGCCATTGCCTTCTCCGAAAACTACCATATTACCCAGCAATTCCACTACTGGGCATATACCCTGAGGAAACCATAATTGAAAAAGACATGTGTACCCCAATTACAACACAATTTACAATAGCTAGGACATGGAAGCAACCTAGATATCCATCAACAAATGAATGGATAAAATATTTGTAGTACATATACACAATGGAATATTAGTCAGCTATAAAAAGGAATGCATTTAAGTCGGTTCTAATGAGGTGGACAGACGTAGAGGTGGACAAACATAAAGCCTATTATACACAGTAAAGTAAGTCAGAAAGAGGAAGACACATATCATATTAATGCATATATATATACACACACACACACAAATATATATGGAAGCTAGAAATATGGTACTGATGAATCTATTTACAGAGCAGTAATGGAGGGAAGGTGACTTCCCTGATGGCTCAGATAGTAAAGTGTCTGCCTGCAATGCGGGAGACCCGGGTTTAATTCCTGGGCCAGAAGATCTCCTGGAGAAGGAAATGGCAACCCACTCTGGTATTCTTGCCTGGAAAATCCCATGGACGTAAGAGCCTGGTAGGTTACAGTCCATGGGGTTGCAAAGAGTCAGACATGACTGAGTGAATTCACTTTCACTTTCAATGGAGATTCAGACATAAGACAACAAGACTTTTGGACACAATGAGGGAGAGAGAAGGTGGGATGGTTTGAGAGAGTAGCACTGAAACATATATATCACCATATGTAAAGTAGATAGCCAGCAGGAATTTGCTGTATGACAGAGGGAGCCCAAAGCCAGTGCTCTGTGACAACCTAGAGGGGTAGGATGCAGAGGGAGGTAGGAGGGAGGTCTGAGAAGGAGGGGAGATATGTATGCCTATGACTAATTCATGTAGATGTATGGCAGAAGCCATCACAATAGTGCAAAGTAATTATCTTCCAGTTAAAAAGTAAAATTAAATTTAAAAATTTTTGCAAATTTCTTGTTTTAGTGCTATACTGCTGCTGCTGCTGCTGCTAAGTCACTTGTCAAAGGGTGAAGTCTAGCTTAAAGAATGGCTCCATCACTAGATGAAGATATTTGCATGGAAAATCACATGAAAACTTTAAACAACTAAAGTCCAATTAAGTACACTCCTTAATTAACTGGGATAAGTGATGCTTCAGGTTTAGGAGAAAATGATAGATAATTAGAAATAACTCCATGTCAAGCAACCAGTGAATGAATTATTTATTCATTCATTAACTTAGCAGTTAGTCAGTTCAGTTCAGTTGCTCAGTCGTGTTCAACTCTTTGTGACCCCATGGACTGCAGCATGCCAGGCTTCCCTGTCCATCACCAACTCCTGGACCTTGTTCAAACTCATGTCCATCGAGTAAGTGATGCCATCCAACCATCTCATCTTCTGTCGTCCCCTTCTCCTCCTGCCCTCAATCTTTCTCAGCATCAGGGTCTTTTCCAATGAGTTAGCTCTTTGCATCAGGTGGCCAAAGTATTGGAGTTTCAGCATCAGCATCAGTCCTTCCAATTAATATTCAGGACTGATTTCCTTTAGGATAGGCTGGTTTGATCTTGCAATCTAAGGGACTCTCAACATAGCAGTAGGCACTGGTTATACTGACAAAGGACATAGTCTTCCCATTCAAATTAGAAATAGGGAAAGGAATGATTGCAATGAAATGTTCTAAAATTCTCAGCACAGAATAGTATGGGATACATAGGACAGACAACTAAGGGGCTCTTGGGGAAGAAGTCCTGAGGTGGTGGGGTATGAAGTTCATTTTGAAGAATTAAGAGAAGTAGCTTCCCTGGTAGCTCAGCTGGTAAAGAATCCACCTGCAGTGCAGGAGACCTAGGTTTGATTCCTGGGTAGAGAAGTTCCCCTGGAGAAGGGATAGGCTACCCACTCTAGTATTCTTGGGCTTCCCTTGTGGCTCAGATGGTAAAGAATCTGCCTGCAGTGTGGGAGACCTGGGTTTGATCCCTGGATTGGGAAGATCCCCTGGAGGAGGGCATGGCACTCCAGTATTCTTGCTTGGAGAATCCTCGTGGACAGAGGAGCCTGGTGGGCTATAGTTCATGGGATCGCAAAGAGTCAGACATGACTCAGTGACAAAGCACAACAAAGGTAGGCCAAATGAAGTGGTAGAAAAAGGGCACAGGGCACTCTTGGGCAAAGGATAAAAATGAGAGAAGAAAGCATATATTAAAAACTTCCAGAAGTTCAGTATGACTGCAGCACACAGGAAGACACAGGCTGTGACAGAAGTGGAAGTTGGACCAGTAGGCAGAAGCAGATCATTAAGAATGATCTTAATCATCAGGTTAACACGTTTAAAATGTCTCCTGAAGACATGGGGAAGTTACTGAAGACTTTTCAGATACAAGGAGTCATGGCTGTATTTGCAGTTTAGAGATACTTCTGGTGCAATGTGGAGGCTGAATTTAAGACAAGAAGAAAGAAGAATAGTTGGGTATTGTATTAGACCAGGTGAGAAATGAGGAAGTAGTAATAGAATGAATGGGGGCAGATATCCAAAAAAAAAAAAAAAAAAAAACAAGAAAGATTTACAAGGTTGAGTGGGCAAGATTTGATGTACCAACTGAGATGTAGAAAATAAGATATCTAGAAGAGTAGGACATAATGATGCTGATAAAACCACTTTTGTACATGAAAAAAAATACCTGGAGATCAAAATTCTGTTTTCCAGGTGCTTGGACTTCTTTGGCCAATGGTGTAAAGTATGCCAATCCAAAGATCCTGTACCAGTCTCATTTAGTAAAGAGAGACACAAGTATCCTCACTAGACAAGATTGATTGAAGAAAAGCTCACATTAAGCTTCAGTTACACAGGAATTTAATTAGCTGGAACCCACCATTCCTTTCAAATCTCTCTTATTGAAGCTTTATTGTGTTTCTTAGATGATAAATCTATTCTGGAGTTGTCTGTTATATGATATCACTGTAACTTTGGCCCTTTCATTATTTTGAAAATGCATCATGTTTCCCTAATCACTGCCAAGGAGACTAGGGAGCAGTCCTCCACTCTACAGTTGATCAAGTTCTCTTTAGTCTGATATTTGCATTCTCTGATACCCTCAGAGTGGATCTGTTATTTTTTTCCTTGACTCTTCACTCATATTCATTATTGATTTTTCTTGAAGGATACCAAAGCAATTACTGCTTACCTCTTTCTTCATCCTCTATGAAAGGATCTCAAATGCCTTCTTAGGGCCCTCCAAAATCAAGAGTTATTTATGCCAATCACACAACTCAACATTTTTTTCTCAGCTTTTCATGAGAAAAGTTTAAAGTGCCTCCTGATTAAGGTACTTGAGAGAGTGATTGTTGCTCTGAATCAAGTTCTATACTTTGCTCTTCTTTCCTTAGAGCTTCCTTCACCTTCCATGAAGCAACATGGGGCACAGCCTCAAGTCAACAAAATGCTGAGGAATGGAGGTGTTCAGATTGCTGGTATTTCCTAGTTATTGTCTAAAAACTAGTGGAAACACCTTTGATTCTTTTGTTTTTACTGACAGTCTGTTTTAAAGTATCTAAATCTACATTGTTTTCCATTGTACCTGTGCTAGTGAATCAAACTGAATTGACTTTTGATGTTTCCTCTGATAAATGGTCTTTTTAGGACTGCTGCCATTATTCTGAACTTTATCGATCATTGTCAGTTAAAGATTAAAAGAACATGGCAGCATGGTCAAACAGAGGTGGATTTGACTTGTGATTCAGTCATTTACTAGCTGTGTGACCTTAGCTACATCATTTATTTTTTCTGAGTTCCTTCTTTTCCTCATCTGTAAAAGTCATACACATTCTGCTTTCTTCTTGGTCTTGGTGTGGGTTTCAAATCAGAAAAGTATATTTTTTTCCAGTTTCCACAAACTAACACAGGTAACTTGGTTGCCTGTATTATGAAATATGGGCATATAGCTTAGAAAATATGGGAGAAAAAAGTGGAAGATTGTTACTGTTATTCTCTCAAAGATCCAGTGAATATTGTCTGATGATTTGGCAGAATTTATATGTTAAAGAAAGATATCTACAGAAAGTTCATTTTTAACAATATAAATTTATTTATTTTAATTGGAGGCTAATTACTTTACAATATTGTATTGGTTTTGCCATACATCAGCATGAATCCATCATGGGTGTACACGGGTTCCCCATCCTGAACCCCCCTCCCACATTCCTCTCCGTACCATCCCTCTGGGTCATCCCAGTGCACCAGCCCCATGATACCATCCTGTATCCTGCATTGAACCTGGACTGGCGATTCGTTTCATATACGATATTATACATGTTTCAATGCCATTCTCCCAAATCATCCCACCTTCTCCCTCTCCCACAGAGTCCAAAAGACTATTCTATACACCTTTGTCTCTTTTGCTGTCTCGCATACAGGGTTATCGTTACCATCTTTCTAAATTCCATATATATGCGTTAGTATACTGTATTGGTGTTTTTCTTTCTGACTTACTTCACTCTGTATAAAAGCAGTTTCATCCACCTCATTAGAACTGATTCAAATGTATTCATTTTAATGGCTGAGTAATACTCCATTGTGTATATGTACCACAGCTTTCTTATCCATTCATCTGCTGATGGACATCTAGGTTGCTTCCATGTCCTGGCTATTATAAACAGTGCTGCGATGAACATTGGGGTACACGTGTCTCTTTCCCTTCTGGTTTCCTCAGTGTGTATGCCCAGCAGTGGGATTGCTGGGTCATAAGGCAGTTCTATTTCCAGTTTTTTAAGGAATCTCCACACTGTTCTCCATAGTGGCTGTACCATTTTGGATTCCCACCAACAGTGTAAGAGGGTTCCCTTTTCTCCACACCTTCTCCAGCATTTATTGCTTGTAGACTTTTGGATAGCAGCTATTCTGACTGGTGTGAAGTGGTACCTCATTGTGGTTTTGATTTGCATTTCTTTGATAATGAGTGATGTTGAGCATCTTTTTCATGTGTTTGTTAGCCATCTGTATGTCTTCTTTGGAGAAATGTCTGTTTAGTTCTTTGGCCCATTTTTTGATTGGGTCGTTTATTTTTCTGGCATTGAGCTGCAGGTGTTTCTTGTATATTTTTGAGATTAATTATTTGTCAGTTGCTTCATTTGCTATTATTTTCTCCCATTCTGAAGGCTGTCTTTTCACCTTGCTTAGAGTTTCCTTTGTTGTGCAGAAGCTTTTAATTTTAATTAGGACCCATTTGTTTATTTTTGCTTTTATTTCCACTATTCTGGGAGGTGGGTCATAGAGGATCCTGCTGTGATTTATGTCGGAGAGTGTTTTGCCTATGTTCTCCTCTAGAAGTTTTATAGTTTCCAGTCTTATGTTTAGATCTTTAATCTATTTTGAGTTTATTTTTGTGTATGGTGTTAGAAAGTGTTCTGGTTTCATTCTTTTACAAGTGGTTGACCATTCTTTCCAGCACCACTTGTTAAAGACATTGTCTTTTCTCCATTGTATATTCTTCCTTCCTTTGTCAAAGATAAGGTGTCCATATGTGTGTGGGTTTATCTCTGGCCTTTCTATTTTGTTCCATTGATCTATATTTCTGTCTTTGTGCCAGTACCATACTGTCTTGATGACTGTAGCTTTGTAGTAGAGCCTGAAGTCAGGCAGGGTGATTCCTGCAGTTCCATTCTTCTTTCTCAAGATTGCTTTGGCTATTCAAGGTTTTTTGTATTTCCATACAAATTGTGAAATTATTTGTTCTAGCTCTGTGAAAAATACCATTGGTAGCTTGATAGGGATTGCATTGAATCTATAGATTGCTTTGGGTAGTATACTCATTTTCACTATATTGATTCTTCCAATCCATGAACATAGTATATTTCTCCATCTATTAGTGTCCTCTTTGATTTCTTTCACCAGTGTTTTATAGTTTTCTATATATAGGTCTTTTGTTTCTTTAGGTAAATATATTCCTAAGTATTTTATTATTTTAGTTGCAATGGTGAATGGAATTGTTTCCTTAATTTCTCTTTCTATTTTTTTATTATTAGTGTATAGAAATGCAAGGGATTTATGTGTGTTGATTTTATATCCTGCAACTTTACTATATTCATTGATTAGCTCTAGTAATTTCCTGGTGGAGTCTTTAGGGTTTTCTATGTAGAGGATCATGTCATCTGCAAACAGTGAGAATTTTACTTCTTCTTTTCCAATTTGGATTCCTTTTATTTCTTTTTCTGCTCTAATTACTGTGGCCAAAACTTCCAAAACTATGTTGAATAGTAGTGGTAAAAGTGGCCACCCTTGTCTTGTTCCTGACTTTAGGGGAAATGCTGTCAATTTTTCACCATTGAGGATAATGTTTGCTGTGGGTTTGTCATATATAGCTTTTATTATGTTGAGGTATGTTCCTTCTGTTCCTGCTTTCTGGAAATGTTTTTATCATAAATGGATGTTGAATTTTGTCAAAGGCTTTCTCTGCATCTATTGAAATAATCATATGACTTTTATTTTTCCATTTGTTAATGTGGTGTATTACATTGATTGATTTGTGGATATTGAAGAATCCTTGCATCCATGAGATAAAGCCCACTTGGTCATGATATATGATCTTTTTAATGTGTTGTTGGATTCTGATTGCTAGAATTTTGTTAAGGATTTTTGCATCTATGTTCATCAATGATATTGGCCTGTAGTTTTCTTTTTTGGTGGCATCTTTGCCTGGTTTTGGTATTAGGGTGATGGTGGCCTCATAGAATGAGTTTGGAAGTTTACCTTCCTCTGCGATTGTCTGGAAAAGTTTGAGTAGGATAGGTGTTAGCTCTTCTCTAAATTTTTGGTAGAATGCAGCTGTCAAGCCATCTCGACCTGGGTTTTTGTTTGCTGGAAGATTTCTGATTAGTTTCAATTTCCGTGCTTGTGATGGGTCTGTTAAGATTTTCAATTTCTTTCTGGTCCAGTTTTGGAAAGTTGTACTTTTCTAAGAATTTGTCCATTTCTTCCAATTTGTCTATTTTATTGGCATATAGTTGCTGATAGTAGTCTCTTATGATCCTTTGCATTTCTGTGTTGTCTGTTGTGATCTCTCCATTTTCATTTCTAATTTTATTGATTTTATTTTTCTCCCTTTGTTTCTTGATGAGTCTGCCTAATGGTTTATCAATTTTATTTATCCTGTCAAAGAACCAGCTTTTGGCTTGTTGATTTTTTCTATGGTCTCTTTTTGTTTCTTTTGCGTTTATTTCTGCCCTTCTACTAACCCTGGGGTTCTTCATTTCTTCCTTCTAGTTGCTTTAGGTGTAGAGTTAGGTTATTTATTTGACTTTTTTCTTGTTTCTTGAGATATGCCTGTAGTGTTATGAACCTCCCCTTAGCACTGCTTTTAGAGTGTCCCATAGGTTTTGGGTTGTTGTGTTTTCATTTTCATTCATTTCTATGCATATTTTGATTTCTTTTTTGATTTCTTCTTTGATTTGTTGGTTATTCATCAGTGTGTTGTTCAGCCTCCATATGTTGGAATGTTTAATAGTTTTTCTCCTGTAATTGAGATCTAATCTTACTGCATTGTGGTCAGAAAAGATGCTTGGAATGATTTCAATTTTTTGAATTCACCAAGGCTATATTTATGGCCTAGGATGTGATCTATCCTGGAGAAGGTTCTGTGTGCACTTGAGAAAAAGGTGAAATTCATTGTTTTGGGGTGAAATGTCCTATAGATATCAATTAGGTCTAACTGGTCTATTGTATCATTTAAAGTTTGTGTTTCCTTGTTAATTTTCTGTTTAGTTCATCTATCCATAGGTGTGAGTGGGGTATTAAAGTCTCCCACTATTATTGTGTTAATGTTAATTTCCCCTTTCATACTTGTTAGTATTTGTCTTACATATTGTGGTGCTCCTATGTTGGGTGCATATATATTTATAATTGTTAATCTTCTTCTTGGATTGATCCTTTCATCATTATGTAGTGTCCTTCTTTGTCTCTTTTCACAGCCTTTGTTTTAAAGTCTATTTAATCTGATATGAGTATTGCTCCTCCTGCTTTCTTTTGGACTCTATTTCATGGAATATCTTTTTCCAGCCCTTCACTTTCAGTCTGTATGTGTCCCTTGTTTTGAGGTGGGTCTCTTGTAGACAACATATATAGGGGTCTTGTTTTTGTATCCATTCAGACAGTCTTTGTCTTTTGGTTGGGGCATTCAACCCATTTATGTTTAAGGTAATTATTGATAGGTATGATCCTGTTGTCATTTATTTTATTGTTTTGGGTTCAAGTTTATACACCCTTTTTGTTTTTCCTGTCTAGAGAAGATCCTTTAGCATTTGTTGGAGAGCTGGTTTGGTGGTGCTGAATTCTCTCAACTTTTGCTTGTCTGTAAAGCTTTTGATTACTCCTTTATATTTGAAGGAGATCCTTGCTGGGTACAGTAATCTGGGCTGTAGGTTATTTTCTTTCATCACTTTAAGTATGTCCTGCCATTCCCGCCTGGCCTGAAGAGTTTCTATTGAAAGATCAGCTGTTATCCTTATGGGAATCCCCTTGTGTGTTATTTGTTGCTTTTCCCTTGCTACTTTTAATATTTGTTCTTTGTGTTTGACCTTGTTAATTTGATTAATATGTGTCTTGGGATAGAGTGCCTGATGAACTATGGAATTAGGTTCGTGACATTGTACAGGAGACAGGGATCAAGACCATCCCCATGGAAAAGAAATGCAAAAAAGCAAAATGGCTGTTTGGGGAGGCCTTACAAATAGCTGTGAAAAGAAGAGAAGCAAAAAGCAAAGGAGACAAGGAAAGATATAAACATCTGAATGCAGAGTTCCAAAGAATAGCAAGAAGAGATAAGAAAGCCTTCTTAAGCGATCAATGCAAAGAAATAGAGGAAAACAACAGAATGGGAAAGACTAGAGATCTCTTCAAGAAAATTAGAGATACCAAAGGAATATTTCATGCAAAGATGGACTCGATAAAGGACAGAAATGGTATGGACCTAACAGAAGCAGAAGATATTAAGAAGAGGTGGCAAGAATACACAGAAGAACTGTACAAAAAAGATCTTCATGACCCAGATAATCATGATGGTGTGATCACTGACCTGGAGCCAGACATCCTGGAATGTGAAGTCAAGTGGGCCTTAGAAAGCATCACTATGAACAAAGCTAGTGCAGGTGATGGAATTCTAGTTGAGCTATTTCAAATCCTGAAAGATGATGCTGTGAAAGTGTTGCACTCAATATGCCAGAAAATTTAGAAAACTCAGCAGTGGCCACAGGGCTGGAAAAGGTCAGTTTTCATTCTAATCCCAAAGAAAGGCAATGCCAAAGAATGTTCAAACTACCACACAATTGCACTTATCTCACACGCTAGTAAAGTAATGGTCAAAATTCTCCAAGCCAGGCTTCAGCAATACGTGAACCGTGAACTTCCTGATGTTCAAGCTGGTTTTAGAAAAGGCAGAGGAAGCAGAGATCAAATTGCCAACATCTGCTGGATCATGGAAAAAGCAAGAGAGTTCCAGAAAAACATCTATTTCTGCTTTATTGACTATGCCAAAGCCTTTGACTGTGTGGATCACAATAAACTGTGGAAAATTCTGAAAGAGATGGGAATACCAGACCACCTGACCTGCCTTTTGAGAAATCTGTATGCAGGTTAGAACTGGACATGGAACAACAGACTGGTTCCAAATACGAAAAGGAGTACGTCAAGGCTGTATATTGTCACCCTACTTATTTAATTTCTATGCAGAGTATATTATGAGAAATGCTGGGCTGGAAGAAGCACAAGCTGGAATCAAGATTGCCGGGAGAAATATCAATAACCTCAGATATGCAGATGACACCACCCTTATGGCAGAAAGTGAAGAAGAACTAAGAAGCCTCTTGATGAAAGTGAAAGTGGAGAGTGAAAAAGTTGGCTAAAGGCTCAACATTCAGAAAATGAAGATCATGGCATCCGGTCCCATCACTTCATGGGAAATAGATGGGGAAACAGTGGAAACAGTCTCAGACTTCATTTTTTTGGGCTCCAAAACCACTGCAGATGGTGACTGCAGCCATGAAATTAAAAGACGCTTACTCCTTGGAAGGAAAGTTATAACCAACCTAGATAGCATATTGAAAAGCAGAGACGTTACTTTGCCAACAAAGGTCCGTCTAGTCAAGGCTATGGTTTTTCCTGTGGTCGTGTATGGATGTGAGAGTTGGACTGTGAAGAAAGCTGAGTGCCGAAGAATTGATGCCTTAGAACTGTGGTGTTGGAGAAGACTCTTGAGAGTCCCTTGGACTGCAAGGAGATCCAACCAGTCCATTCTGAAGGAGATCAGCCCTGGATTTTCTTTGGAAGGAATGGTGCTAAAGCTGAAACTCCAGTACTTTGGCTACCTCATGCGAAGAGTTGACTCATTGGAAAAGACTCTGATGCTGGGAGCGATTGGGGGCAGGAGGTAAAGGGGACGACAGAGGATGAGATGGCTGGATGGCATCACTGACTTGATTGACATGAGTCTGGGTGAACTCTGGGAGTTAGTGATGGACAGGGAGGCCTGGCGTGCTGTGATTCATGGGTTCGCAAAGAGTCGGACACAACTGAGTGACTGAATTGACTGACTGACTGATTGGGGTGTTTTGCCTTGGGTTTATCCTGTTTGGGACTCTCTGGGTTTCTTGGACTTGGGTGATTATTTCCTTTCCCGTTTTAGGGATGTTTTCAACTATTATCTCCTCAAGTATTTTCTCATGGTCTTTCTTTTTGTCTTCTTCTTCTGGGACTCCTATGATTCGAATGTTGGGGCGTTTAGCATTGTCTCAGAGGTCTCTGAGATTGTCCTCATTTCTTTTAATTCGTTTTTCTTTTTTCCTCTCTGATTCATTTATTTCTACCATTCCATTTTCTACTTCACTAATCCTATCTTCTGTCTCCGTTATTCTACTATTTGTTCCCTCCAAAGTGTTTTTGATATCGTTTATTGCATTATTTCTTAAATATTGAATCTTTTTTATTTCTTCTAGGTCCTTGTTAAACCTTTCTTGCATCTTCTCAATCCTTGTCTCCAGGCTATTTATCTGTGATTCCATTTTGTTTTCAATATTTTGGATCATTTTCACTATCATTTTTTGGATTTCTTTATCTATTATTTTATTGTTTTGGGAACAAAACAATAAACAAAATTCTTTATCTAATATTTTATTGTTTTGTATCTATCTCTTCCTATCTCTTCCTCTTTTGTTTGGTTTGGTGGGCATTTATCCTGTTCCTTTACTTGCTGGGTATTCCTCTGTCTCTTCATCTTGTTTATTTTGCTGTGTTTGGGGTGGGCTTTCTGTATTCTGGCAGTTTGTGGAGTTCTCTTTATTGTGGAGTTTCCTTGCTGTGGGTGGGGTTGTACCAGTGGCTTGTCAAGGTTTCCTGGTTAGGGAAGCTTGTGTTGGTGTTCTGGTGTGTGGAGCTGGATTTCTTCTCTCTGGAGTGCAGTGAAGTATCCCGTAATAAGTTATGAGATGTCAGTGGGTTTGGAGTGACTTTGGGCAGCCCGTATATTGAAGTTCAGGGCTATGTTCCTGTGTTGCTGGAGAATTTGCATGGTATGTCTTGTTCTGGAACTTGTTGACCCTTCGGTGGTGCTTGGTTTCAGTATAAGTATGGAGACGTTTGATGAGCTCCTGTCAATTAATGTTCCCTGGAGTCAGGAGTTCTCTTGTGTTCTCAGGATTTGGACTTAAGCCTCCTGCTTCTGGGTTTCAGTCTTATATTTACAGTAGCCTCAAGACTTCTCCATCTATACAGCACCGTTGATAAAACATCTCCTTTCAAAGACAATGGGCTGCTTTTCTGGGTGCCTGATGTCCTCTGCCGGCATTCAGAAGTTGTTTTGTGGAATTTACTCAGCGTTCAAATGTTTTTTTTGATGAATTTGTCGGGGAGAAAGTGGTCTCCCCGTCCTATTCCTCCGCCGTCTTAGCTAAAGTTTGTTTTTTGAAAACAGAAACATGAGTGCTAACATTTATTGGGCACTTAGTAAATGCCAAACACTGCTTGCTTTTGATCAAATGCTTTAGATGAATATATCATTTGCTGGTCACAAGAGTGATCTAGGTATTTTTATTAGGGCAGTTTTTACAGAAGAGTAGACTTGTGTCAGTTCACCCAGACACAAAACAGAAGAGAGAATTTAAATTTCAACCTGATCAAAGAAAGTATGAGTTTAGCCACAATGTGGTTGGACTTCATAATCTTGATATAGGTTTGTTTTATTTCAACTGTCAATTTATCCTACACCTACATTGCAGCATAACAGTCTAAGTTAATTGGGATACCAGTTTTTACTGTGTGGAGGGGAAGAGATAGACAAGTTCCAGCAGCTGTGCAATGTACTGTGAGTGATGGTTCCTAAATTTTAGAAATTACTTTTCCCCTGATTTCTGTGTCCACTGTAGGAGTAGATTTAACAAAGTCCAGAACAGATACTTGGAGAGAGAATACTTGAAACCACTTTTTCTCCTTGGACTTTAAAATCCTAGAAGGAAAGGCAAACATGCCTAGCAAATAGGCTGGCACATAGTTTGTATCCAGTGAATATTTGCTTTTTGTCTCTTATTTCTCAGCTGAGATTTCATCTACCCTGAACCTCCATTGACTGTGGATAGCTGTATAATTAAGCCACTGAGCAGAAACAAGCATAAAATGAGATTCAAATATAGTTTGTGTCTACCAAGCACTTCTTAAAGTTTCTGTATACAAGAGGATTTATATTTAATCCATTGTCAAGCATGACCGAGATACAAAAAAATATCTGGTTGCTGAATGTTTAGGAAATATAAGGTGTATTACATTGAAACTGAATATAGCTTAACTTATTTTACATAAAGTGACTTAGATTAAGATAACTGGATGGAATCTTGAGTGTTTAGGAAGATTCCCCCTACTCTTTGAGGCAACATGTGCCTAAACTGTACAAAATCTCTTTCTAATTACATGACAGTTAAAACAAATTGGAAAGGGATTATACCAGTCTTCTTATTAAAATAATTCCATATATTCCTGCCTTTACCATTAGGGTGCATGTGGGCTGAGTTATTTCAGTTGTTTCCAACTTTTTGTGACCCTGTGGACTGTAGCCCACCAGTCTCTGTCCATGGGATTCTTAAGGCAAGAATGCTGGAGTGGGTGGCCATGCCCTCCTCCAGGTGGTCTTCCTGACTTAGGGACCGAACTCACATCTCCTACATTGGCAGGCATGTTCTTTATTGCTAGCACCACTTGGGAAGCCCTTTTGATTTTTAAATGTAGTCACAAATCAGAATCACCTAGAACAGCACTTTTCAAACTTTTTGCATCTATGATCCCCTCAAATTATGAAAACTCCTAATTTTTTACCCATTACATAATTACCTAAATAACACAGTTTCATGAAAATTTCTTTTCTAAGTTCATCTCAGTTCAGTCACTCAGTAGTGTCCGACTCTTTGAGACCCCATGGAGTATAGCACACCAGGCCTCCCTGTCCATCACCAACTCTATCTCCTGGAATTTACTCAAGGTCATGTCCATTGAGTTGGTGATACCATCCAACCATCTCATCCTCTATTGTCCCCTTCTCCTCCTGCCTTCAATCTTTCTCAGCATCAGGGTCTTTGCAGATGAGTCAGTTCTTCACATCAGGTGGCTACAGTATTGGAGCTTCAGCTTCAGCATCAGACCTTCCAATGAATATTCAGGACTGATTTCCTCTAGGATGGACTGGTTGGATCTCCTTGCAGTCCAAGGGAGTCTCAACAGTCTTCTTCAACACCACAGCTCAAAAGCATCAGTTCTTTGGCACTCAGCTTTCTTTATAGTCCAACTCTCACATCCATACATGACTATTGGACAAACCATAGCTTTGACTAGATGGACCTTGGTTAGCAAAGTAATGTCTGCTTTTTAATATGCTGTCTAGGTTCTTTTCTAAAAAATAGTAAAATAATAGATTTCTTTTATATTTTTTGTAATTCTCTTTAATGTCTGATATAACAGAAGGCAATTGTGCAATCATATCTTTTTCTGCATTCTATCTGTTGCAATATGTTGTAGATGATTGTGGACATTTTTTCTTGATACTATCCCAAAATTCAATGCGTGGTAGTTTTTTTAAAGGTTTGTTACAACATTCCATTGTAAACCGTATTAATGAACTTTTCTTACTATGTTTTATCAACATCCATTAGTTCATTTTGCACTCTGAATAGGTACTCATCATGATTTTATAATATCATTTATTGGTTATTTATAAATTTTTAATTCAGGTTTATTTATTCTGTCCAAAAGGTCGCATTGATAGTTCTTTGTGTGTATTAATTTTCCATCTTCCATCTCCCATATCCATCCACTTCTTAAACTTTTGTTTTCTTTATTTTGAACCCACTTGGACTCTGTCTTTCTTTGCTAGGTTGTGAAAGTTAAAATTGGACAGACATACTGTCCTTTTCAGAGAAGGCAATGGCACCCCACTCCAGTACTCTAGCCTGGAAAATCCCATGGACGGAGGAGCCTGGTGGGCTGCAGTCCATGGGTTCGCTAAGAGTCGGATATGACTGAGCGACTGCACTTTCATTTTTTTTTTTTTTTCTTTTTTTTTTGCCCAAGGGAGCAGAAAAGTTTGACCCTTTCTCCCCGTTCTCAAATTCTGGTCTTCTGCACATGGAGACTGAGGGGTGGGGACGGAGAGGGAGAAAAGCTGGTACAACATCCCTCCAAAAGTCCCACAGGCTGTGTCTGGTGGTTTCCGGAATATGGGGGTGTTCAGAACCCTGTGTCCCAGCATTGGGGCTTTAACTGGAAATACAGGACAGCAGGGAAAGTCCCATTTGCCAGCCTGTGAGGACTCCCTCTGGTGGTCCAGGGGTTAAGAATCCACCTGCCAATGTGAGGGACAGAGGTTTGATCCCTGGTCCAGGAAGATTTCACATGCTGCTGGGCAACAAACCTCGTGTGCCACAACTACTGAGCCCTGGAGCTCTGCAACAGGAGAATCCACCGCGGTGAGAAGCCCATCACCACACCTAGAGAGCAGCCCACCCCGCCTCCACCACCGGAGAAAGCCCACACGCAGCAACAAAGCCCCAGCACAGTTGAAGAGAAACACGTGAACAAACAAAAACAAATTTTTATTTTTTATTTTTATTTTTTTTTTTTAAAGATTATTTTATTTATTTATTTTTTTTAATTTCAAATTTCAGGTATACACATGCTCCCTTTCCTGAACCCTCCTCCCTCCCCCCTCCCCATACCATCCCCCTGGGCTGTCCCAGCGCACCAGCCCCAAGCATCCAGCATCGTGCACTGAACCTGGCCTGGCATCTCGTTTCATACATGACATTTCACATGTTTCAATGTCATTCTCCCAAATCTTCCCACCCTCTCCCTCTCCCACAGAGTCCATAAGACTGTTCTATACATCAGTGTCTCTTTTGCTGTCTCGTATACAGGGTTATCGTTACCATCTTTCTAAAGTCCATATATATGCGTTAGTATACTGTATTTATATTTTTCCTTCTGGCTTACTTCACTCTGTGCACTTTCATTTTTAACTTTCATGCATTGGAGAAGGAAATGGCAACCCACTCCAGTGTTCCTGCCTGGAGAATCCCAGGGATAGGGGGGCCTGGTGGGCTGCCGTCTATGGGGTTGCACAGAGTCAGACACGACTGAAGTGACTTAGCAGCAGCAGCAGCTATCCTTTTAGGCTCTGGCCATGTTAAGAAGTCCCTGCTGTGTTTTCATATCTTAAAACAATCAAACTGTTCTTCCCCTTAGCTATTCCTTCTCACCTATAGCTTTCTAGATGTCTGTCTGCCTTTGGAATTCTGACCATGGCTGAGTTGCCTGGGGAAAGTCAAAGAATATAAATGAGTCTTGCCCTAGACTTTTGTAGTTGAACAGCCTGTGCTCTTTTCCTTAGGGATGAAACACTGAGGTATTCTGTCAAAGAGGAAAAGAGTAAGCATGAGTTGGAGAGAAAGGTTGAAAGTGAGTATGAGCATCCCTTATGTAACTGGCCTACTTCTGTTCCCTTTCCTAACAATGAAATATATAAAACTGGAATTCAGCCACTCCTTTGATCTGTCTTCATCTTTCTCTCTTCAGATATTATGAAATTGGCAGCCTGGCTTCAGAGCTTCTTTTGAACTTGAGAGATTTCAAGCCCCGGCTGAGTAATCCTTGATGCCCCATTGTCTTGTCTTGCTAAAATGTACAAGTAAGTTGCAGAGTGCAACCCTTTAGGCTTAAAATCTTCCCAGGTGAGATTAGACTGCATTGGTCTTGTTTGCGTTTTTGGTTTGGCCTATTCACCTCAACCTTTAAGCCATTTTTTTTTTTTTTATTTTGTGGGGCTAGGTTTTAGGACTGCTAATACAATTATGGATCACTATTAGTTTCCAAAACATTTGGGTCATGCTAAGCAAAATTTTCTATTCTAAATGCTCAAGCTGACAGTATGACACATCAGCCAAACAAGCTTTCAATTGTAAAGTTGCTTTGGTTTAAATCTTGCCTCAGGGTCATAATTTGTATGATGGTGGTGTTGGCATAATTTCACTGAAAATAACTTGGTGTATGATAAAATTCATTTTTAGAAAAAGCTGGCTTCATCATAGTTGAAAACATTACAGGGAATATAATTTTCATGTTCAAAGATTTTTAGGTAATGGGTGTGTGATGCTGAAACATTTAGTACTTTATTTTTGAAGTCTCACTTTTAAATCTAAATATTCTTGTCATATTTACTGACCCAAATCCATGCAGAGCTATTAATATATGTAGAGAGTTGTTTAAATTTTAAAGATCAAGCCATGGTGCATGCAAGAAATTTACAGCAAATAAAAGCTCCTGATTATACTTCTATTCCTAAAACTAATTATATATTTGTGCAACTAATACTTTCAGACTTTATCAGGCATTAGCAAATACATATGTTTGTGGAGTTTACCCTCTCTGATATGAAATTCATATCCATTTGTGACAGCAAACACTTTTTAAAATTAATTACTCCTATCAAGTCAGGATCTTTCTTACTTAAACTTAGCAGCAACAACAATAAAACAACATTTAGCAACAGAAGAATCAACCATAATACATGCATTTGCAATTTTTTATTCTATGCAGTAGAGTTTAAACTGAGTTGTATTTTTGTCCATGACATCCACTGATTTATATGTGACAGGATAATTAATTATGATATTAATTTCTATATTATTCTCACTGAGGGGGATATTTTTTTCTTCCCCATCCTTAAAAATAGTCAGAACTCTTTGGTTTTTGCCATGGTAGAAGTGACAGTAGAGGATGGTTAAATTTTAATTCACTGAAGCGGGTAGTTTTCAGAAATGCAGCAGGTGATTTCCTTCCAGACCCTTTAATTTTCAAAAACATAGTTTCCTGGAAAGATTGTTTATGAGGACAAGTTCCAAGATATGGAAGGAGGGGAACAAGGCCATCTGGAGAGTGGAGAGTTTGTGTACAGTTTTCCTAATTCTGATAGAGATCTTTAAGTTTTCCAGGAACTGAGGAAAAATAATTTACTGGCTCACAGGTCTCTAGATGAGTAATTACTACATAATGACTCTAGAAGCTTGACCATATGTATCATGGACTTGAGACCAATGGTGAGGCTACTTGTGAGTGAATCTTTGGTCAGTTAAGCAGACTATTTATTATAGGAGGCAATCTCAATCCATCACAGCCGAATGACTAAATTAACTTAGATGGTCTCCTTGACAGCAGAATTATGTTGCCTAAAATACAACTTAAATGATGATAACTATGATATAGTTATATAACTCTGAATTTCGAGTTACTGATTAAGCCTGGGATTCTGTTAGAATCCTATGAGGGTTGAGGGGCATACCCCCAAAATGACTAACATTAAGTTTAGTAGACCAATTTGACAGATTATATAATTTGGAAACATAATGAATTCCTTAAATCCAAATATTGTCGAATAAAGTCATATGTGTAACAAATACATTTATACAACCAGTAATCAATGAGTAGTATTTTTCTTATTAGTCTTCTGATTTTCCCAATTCACATTTAGCTCACTTTTTATTAAAGTATAACACTAGTTATAGTTACATGAAATCCTGCTACTGAAGAAAAAGTACTCCTGGCCCATTTGAAATAATTTGATTGAATTTTCACTTGTTTTTATTTTCTGACCACCTATTAGAATGACATAACTAAACAGGTTAAAGTACTTGTAAAAGATTGGTCAGTGTTGGGAGGATTGAATCTTGTACATAAAATACTGATTTTGATTCAGGTTATTTGGAGAATTGAATGACAGAAATCTGGACTTGAAAAAAAACAGAGGTATACATTATATCTCAGTGTTGTCTAAAGGTACACTTATTCAGAAATTCCCTGAGAGCATAAAGTGTGTTTTATGCTTGTCCTTTCCTCAGTGACTTACAGGATTTGTTACTATATATTATAAAAATTGTAGTGTGTGTAGATCGCAAACTGACCACCTGAAAAACCTATTTAAAATTAGTGGAAAATTGCCCAGTTTATGACATGGATATAGGAAACTTCAAGGAAAAGATCTCGCAGCTAATCTAGTTTATTATCATTTTTTGGCTGCTACTTGCCTTCCTTATAATAAACCCCAAATTGAAGGCTTTAAGCATCTGTATTTCTATCTCTATACCATGTAGTAAGTGGTAAACCAGGGACTATACATAAATACATGCATACACATATACAAACGCATCTCCAAATCAGAGAAAAGGTGGAGGAGGACCATGAGCCGTCATACTTCTTTGCCCATATTCGGTAACAAAAGACTCATTCAGGAAAACATCAAATACATTTTTTACCCTTTTCTGTCTCTCTTCTTCTGGGATGCTTATAACGTGAATGTAAGTGCCCTGGATGTTGTTTCAGTGGTCCTTGAACTCTCCTCGTTCATTCATTTTTTTGCTATTTTGATTGGGTGATTTTCATTATTCTATCTTTCATGTCATTTACACATTCTTTTATATCACCTAATCTTCTGTTCCTTCTAGTGTGCTTTTTATTTCAGTTATTGTGCTATTAAGTTCTGTTTTTTTTTTTTAATCTTTCTCTAGTTCTTGTTAAAATTCTCAGTGTGTCCACCTATTATTTCCCCAAGTTCTGTTAGCATTCTTATTACTAATGCTTTGAACACTTTATTTGGTCACTTATTTGTCTGTTTCATCAGTTATTTTATTCCTTTTGTTTTTGTCATTTCATTTGAAACAAATTCCTCTCTCTTATTTTGTTTTACATTCTATATCTCTTTGAAATTAGATGAAGCAGTTACCTATCTTTCTTGAAGGTTGTCCTTGTGAGAGAGTGCTCCTGTGCAGTTTGCTTGTCCCAGATCACTTTCGTCCATGAACTAGATGTGAAGTGAGCATTGATCATGTTTTCCCTGGGGTGTGTTAAGAGATATCACCTTGATCAGAAACGGGACTGGAGATGGAGAAACTAGGGGCCAGCAAGGTGTGAGCTAGGGCTTTGCCTCTGCTCAGTGACTGACATTGCCCTAGTAGAGACTGGGGTGAGTCTATGGTGCTGAAGCAGAACCTGTGAGGTACAAACTAGTTCCATTCTGTCCAAGGGTGTGCTGCCCCTCTCCAAGCACTTCTATCTTTGCCCATTGCTGAGTAAGAAGTGCCAGATTGGCACCCATTGCAGGCTAGGGCATATAATGGGGTGGTCCCTGCATGCCAGTCAGGCTTCCAGACTTCTCCTGATCTGCTAATTCAACAGGAACCAGTAATGGCAGTCCCTGCTGCTTTCAGATGCAGTGCCGTGTCTGAGCTTGTTCCATCCCCCACAATGCACACTTCCCTCATCACCAATGGCACCCAGCCTGGTATGGAGGTACACCAGAGCCAGAGTTACTAGAGTAGGTTTGCGTATTGTGATGGAGCTGCAGTGGTTGCTGTAAACAAGCCAGTGTTCCAGACTGTTTCAGTCAGCTTCCTCTGCCTTGTTTTGGATACAAGAAATAGGTGCATGCTCTTCACAAGTGGTTTCTCCCAGCACGCGTACTAGTTCCACTGTCTTTAAACCAGTCAAAGGAACTCATCTGCTCGTTGTCAGATCCCACAGCTGGGGTACCCAGTATGTGACTCCCCATGGTGGGTAGGTCTCTGAGACCATATAATCCCTCTCTTCTTTTTGTCTCCTCCCAAGGGTACACATCCCAACCCAATTACTTTTCTTCCCTTCTCTGTGTGGATCTTTCTTTATAGCTTTGGTTTTACAAAAATCCTTTTCCAACCTCCAATAGCTCAGCATTCTCCTACTTTGCCATCTTGTTCTCCTCCCTTATGGGGAGGTTGTATTTAGTCTTTTTAGGCATTGGAAAACCACCAGAGTTTCTTGAGGTGGAGAGATCGAAGCGGCACTTTAGGGAATAATCTTGTAATGGTTTACATAATAGATTGGAACATAAAAGTGATAGAAACATGGGGAGACTATTGAAAAGGTACTATTAAATTTAGTTTAAAAAATTTTTGACACTATCATTTACAATTTATAATACTGGATAGAAGTGCATGCCCATGTTACGCTGCTCAAATGTTTATCCCTCTTGATTTCAAGTTTTAAATATTTTTTTTCTCATACAACTACTTGAATTTGTGACTTGTGTGTCAAAACACTGTAACTGTTGAGAAACAAAGGAAAACATGCTATAATAATATAATTACTCATTTTTAAAGAGTACGTAATCTCAAATGTGCCTCATTAATAATAGAACAGAGAAAAAAATTCCCTTGTGGTCTAATCTAAATTTTAAAAAGCAACAATTTATTTCATAGAATAAATTAATTTAGTGCTATAGATAGACTGACTAAAGTTGATTTCAGATTGAAAAATGGATTTGATAGAATGACACTGCCAGATAGTAGGAATGAAATTTTGCATTTGGATTTAGGTTGTGTCAGATATGCTTAGAATTTGGCATTAGAAGGTCAGTGTTCTAAACCCAGTTTCATTGTTAATGTATTGTGTTGTTACTACATAGTAATCACAAGAGTAAGTTAAGATCTCAAAGGCATTGATTTTACCATTTAGAAAAAAATATTAAGGAGTAAACTGTAATATCCCAGATGACAGGGGTGATGATTCATTTGGCTTTTGCATGTTGTTTATTTGGGCCACTTGTATCCCCAATGCATACCTAGAAGGGGTACATAAATACTTTCTTGATGAATAAATAAAAATGAAAAATTAGCATAATTCAGTGCTGTACCCTCAAAACTTAGTATAGTGTATGGTACCTGACAGAAGAATGAATCAACTACAAATTTCTTTGAATAAAATCAGCAACTTAGTACATTTTAAACAAATGTGTATAAGATTATATCTCATTTATGGGAAATGGAACTTTATAATGAGGTTAATATATATAATACAAATGTATCATTTTTGGATATTTAGTAGCAATAGGATGCCATGCTAACTGGTCACCATACTTTAGGGGACACATATAAGAGCTCCTGAAATTTCGCTGGCTACCCAGCTGTTATAATTGTCCTCTGTGGCATGGTTTCTGAAGCCCTGTTGAGATCTATGTATTTGAACTTGTTGACAAGGGGCTTTTTAAATTCAGAGCTATGCAACTACAATGATTTCCAAGATCACTTGTATGAGTAAGAAATGGAGTGATAGTTGTCTCTAAGTACAAATCCCCTGAATTTTAGGTGCATTCTGGGGCATCATGTGTTTTATAGCAAATCAAAACCAAGGTATACTACATGAAAAAGGTCTATTAGGCAAAGTACCCACAACAGTCTATGCTAAGACACAAATATTCCAGGAAATTTATATCAATGATGATGATGATGATGGATTGAGGTAGGACTAAGAGGAGGAGCTACCATTTATAGAATGCCTGTGATGTGTTCAGTGCTCTTATATGTCTTGCATTTAATAGCTATAATGCCCTGTGAGGTGGTGGTAATTATTAAAATCAGTATTTTATAAATGAGGACACTTAAGTGCAAATATGTTTCACAAGTTGACCAAGGTCTTATAGATAGTAAGTGGACGTGCTGGGATGTAAAACCAGGCAGTCTGGCTTTACACTCTTAACCCTCTTCCAAACTGCTTCCCAAACAAGTGTTTTTCAGACATAATTTCCTTGAAATAATAAATGATTACCATTTTACATAGAATGCCAAAGTTTCTGGTTTTTCAAATTCTCTACCTCAGGGATCCAAAATCTACCTGAAATCTTTCTTTTATGTGTTTCTAAAGTAGCTATGCAATTATTTCATTTACCACCATTGCTTCCTTGAGGCCATTCCTGGAATCATTGCTTCTTATTTTGCTGTAAATGTTGTTAGGAAAGTATTCTCAAAGCTGAGGAAATTTTCAGTCTACTTGATCTGTTTAATCATTGTAGTTTTTACTTTAAGCCAGTGAAATAAAACCTTAAACAACCTGTTGTGTATCTGTTTGTATTAGACATTTTGTATGAAATTCATCATTAGTAGTTCATTAGAAATATTTTTACTTTCTAATATTATATAATAAAAAATGTGTTGCTTTTTAAAAGACTACTTTGATTATGTCTGGATGCAAATTATCTTCCAAAGAAGCACTTAATTAATTTTTGCAATGAAAAAATTAAAATACTTGATATATATTTGTGCCTTGCAGGCATATTTTGGCACATATATCTCCTTAAAAGAGGGAGAAATTTTCAAATTCTCTATAGTCCCCCACTTGGCAAAGTATAGTACATATAAACTTTTGCTTGTTTTTGCTTCTTAGGGAGCAGTGTTTTGCTTTGGATGAGAGCTTTAGTCAATGATGTTGCAGTGAGCTAGAAAGCAGGTAGACAGAGAGCTGGGATACTTCACAACACTATGGTGGTGTGTGCTAGCTCAGTCGTGTCCGACTTTTTGTGTCCCCATGGACTGTAGCCTGCCAGACTCCTCTGTCCATGAGATTCTCCGGGCAAGAATACTGGAGTGGTTTGCCATTTCCTCCTCCAGGGGAATCTTCCCAACCCGTGGATCAAACCCACATCTCCTGTATTAGTATTAGGTTTTGTGAGCCATATGACCTCTACTACAACTACTCAACTGTGACATTATAGCATGAAAGCAGTGATGGATCAGTTCAGATAAGTTCAGTTTAGTCCCTCAGTCGTGTCCGACTTTTTGCGGTGCCATGAATCACAGCACGCCAGGCCTCCCTGTCCATCACCAACTCCCGGAGTTCACTCAAACTCACATCCGTTGAGTCAGTGATGCCATCCAGCCATCTCATCCTCTGTCGTCCCCTTTACCCCTTGCCCCCAATCCCTCCCAGCATCAGGGTCTTCTCCAATGAGTCAACTCTTCGCATGAGGTAGCCAAAGTACTGGAGTTTCAACTTTAGCATCATTCCTTCCAAAGAACATCCAAGGCTGATCTCCTTTAGAATGGACTGATTGGATCTCTGTGCAGTCCAAGGGACTCTCAAGAGTCTTCTCCAACACCACAGTTCAAAAGCATCAATTCTTTGGCGCTCAGCTTTCTTCACAGTCCAACTCTCACATCTATACATGACCACTGGAAAAACCATAGCCTTGACTAGACAGACCTTTGTTGGCAAAGTAATGTCTCTGCTTTTCAATATGCTATCTAGGTTGGTCATAACTTTTCTTCCAAGGAGTAAGCATCTTTTAATTTCATGGCTGAAGTCACCATCTTCAGTGATTTTGGAGCCCAGAAAAATAAAGTCTGACACTGTTTCCACTGTTTCCCCATCTGTTTCCCATGAAGTGATGGGACCAGATGCCATGATCTTCGTTTTCTGAATGTTGAGCTTTAAGCCAACTTTTTCACTCTCCACTTTCACTTTCATCAAGAGGCTTTTGAGTTCCTCTTCACTTTCTGCCATAAGGGTGGTGTCATCTGCATACCTGAGGTTATTGATATTTCTCCTGGCAATCTTGATTCCAGCTTGTGCTTCTTCCAGCCCAGTGTTTCTCATGATGTACTCTGCATAGAAGTTAAATAAGCAGGGTGACAATATACAGCCTTGACGTACTCCTTTTCCTATTTGGAACCAGTCTGTTGTTCCATGTTCAGTTCTAACTGTTGCTTCCTGACCTGCATATAGGTTTCTCAAGAGGCAGGTCAGGTGGTCTGGTATTCCCATCTCTTTCAGAATTTTCCACAGTTTATTGTGATCCACACAGTCAAAGGCTTTGGCATAGTCAATAAAGCAGAAATAGATGTTTTTTTTTTTTTTTTTTTAACTCTCTTGCTTTTTCGATGATCCAGCAGATGTTGGCAATTTCATCTCTGGTTCCTCTGCAGTGATGGATAGTACATGTAATTTTTGCTTGTCGTGAAGTATCCAGTGTTTATTTTTACAAACATTTGATAATATAAAAAACATTCTTAGAGGGCAGACCATATGTAGATTGCAGGCCAAATTTGGCCCATGGGTTACAGTTTGGCATCCCCTGGGATATATTAGATGTACTTTTACTATAAGCTTTTCATCTCATCTCATCTCTGGTGCTTGTTATCCCTTCCCATAAAATGGCACCAAATCTTGTCTCAAAACTGAAGGTACAAATCATTGGATGACCAATATGTACTTTCTAAATAATCTAATCAAACCCTAATTTCAAGAGATGGCACTGGTAATAGACTTTTCATAATAGAAGCTGGTAAAATAAGGAGTGTGAGTTAGATAATTGGAGACTACACGGTTCTGGGTATCTTTTCCAGCACATACGTCCATCACAAGCCCAGCGACTGGAGTTCATGGATTACCCTATGAAGGATATTCTTTTGGAAAATACACTTTAGACAGCTAAAACTGTATTATTGCAGATCTTGGGTAAGCTTGCTCAGTCCATCCCCTTCTAAATTGTGATCTTGTGTGTGTGTGTGTGCAATCATGCACACTTGTGCACAAACACATGTGTGATGTGAAGAGATAAGTTTTGTCTGAATGGTGCATCAATTCTTTTTTTTAATTTATTTTTAATTTTAATTGAAAGATAATTGATTTACAATATTGTATTGGTTTCTGCCATACATAAGCATGAATCACCCTTAAGTATACATATATCCACTCCCTCTTGAACCTCCCTCCCACCTCCCACTCGATTGCACCCCTCTAGGTTGTCACAGAGCAGTGGTTTGAGCTCCCTGCATCATACAGCAAATTGCCACAGGATATCTATTTTACATATGGTAATCTGTAAGTGTTTCCATGATGCTACTCTCTCCATTTACCCCACCTTCTCCTTCCCTGCCCTGTATCCATAAGTCTGTTCTCTGTGTCTGTGTATCCATTGCTGTCCTGCAAATAGGTTCATCAGTGCCATCTTTCTAGATTCCATAGATATGCATTAAAATACAATATTTGTTTTTCTCTTTCTGACTTACTTCACTTTGTATAATCAGCTCTAGTTTTGCCCACCTCATTAGAACTGACTCAAATGTTTTCCTTTTTATAGCTGAGTAATATTACATCGTTTAATATATCACAAATTCTTTATTCATTCATCTGTTGATGGGCATCTATATCGCTTCCATGTCCTAGGTATTATATATAACACTGCAATGAACATTGGGTTACATGTGTCTTTTTCAATTATGATTTCCTCAGCTACAGAGGATGGGATGGTTGGATGTCATCACCGACTCAATGGACATGATTTGAACAAACTCTGGAAGATAGTAAAAGACAGGGAAACTTGGTATGTTGCAGCCCATGGGGTTGCAAAGAGTTGGACATGACTTAGTGACTGAACGACAACAGAATGTATGTCCAGTAGTGGGATCGCTGGGTCATATAGTAGTTTTGGGCTTCCCAGGTGGCACTAGTGGTACAGAACCCATCTGCCAATGCAGAAGACATAAGAGAACCAAGTTTGCTCCCTGGGTCAGGAAGATCCCCTGGAGGAGGGAATGGCAACCCACTCCAGTATTCTTGCCTGGAGAATTCCATGGACAGAGGAGCCTGGTGGGCTACAGTCCATGGGGTTGCAAAGAATCAGACAAGACTGAAGCGACTTAGCATGCATGGTAGTTTTATTCCTAGTTTGTTAAGGAATCTCTATACTGTTCTCCACAGTGGCTCTATCAATTTGCATTCCCACCAGTAGTGTAAGAGAGTTCCTCTTTCTCCACACCCTTTCCAGCATTTATTGTTTGTAGACTTTTTGATGATGGCCATTCTGAATGGAATGAAATGATACCTCATCGTAGTTTTGATTTGCATTTCGGGATTGGGGGCAGGAGGTAAAGGGGATGACAGAGAATGAGATGGCTGGATGGCATCACTGACTCGATGGATGTGAGTCTGAGTGAACTCTGGGAGTTGGTGATGGACAGGGAGGCCTGGCGTGCGGCGATTCATGGGATCGCAAAGAGTCGGACACGACTGAGTGACTGAACTGAACTGAATAATGAGTGATGTTAAGCATCTTTTCATGTGTTTACTAGCCATTTGTATGTCTTCTTTGGAGAAATATCTATTTAGGCCTTCTGCCCACTTTTTGATTGGATTATTTGTTTTTCTGGTATTGAGTTCCATGAGCTGATTGTATATTTTGGAGATTAATCCTTTGTCAGTTGTTTCATTTGCTATTATTTTCTCCCATTCTGAGGGTTGTCCTTTCACCTTGTTTATAGTTTTCTTTGCTGTGCAAAAGCTTTTAAGTTTAATTAGGTCCCATTTGTTCCTTTTTGTTTTTTACTTCCATTACTCTAGGAGGTGGGTCATAGAGGATCTTGCTGTGATTTATGTCATAAGAGTGTTCTGCCTATGTTTTCCTCTAAGAGTGTTATAATTTCTGGTCTTACATTTAGGTCTTAATCCATTTTGAGTTTCTCTTTGTATATGGTGTTAGGAAGTGTTCTAACTTCATTCTTTTACATGTAGCTGTCCAGTTTTCCCAGCACCACTTATTGAAGAGACTATTTTCTCCACTGTATATTATTGCCTCTTTTGTCAAAGGTAAGGTGCCCTTAGGTGCTTGGGCTTATGTCTGGGCTTTCTATCATGTTCTATTGGTCTGTATTTCTGTTTTTGTGCCAGTACCATACTGTCTTGATGACTGTAGCTTTGTAGAATAGTCTGAAGTCAGGACAGTTGATTCTTCCAGCTCCATTCTTCTTTCTCAAGATTGTTTTGTGTATTTGGGGTCTTTTGTGTTTCCATATAAATTATGAAATTTTTTCTTCTTGTTCTGTGGAAAATGCCATTGATAATTTGATAGGGATTGCACTGGATCTTTAGACTACTTCTGGCAATATAGTCATTTTCACAATATTGATTCTTCCAACCCAGGAACATAGAATATCTCTTCATCTGTTTGAGTCATCTTTTATTTCTTTCATCAGTGTCCTATAGTTTTCTATATACAGCTCTTTGCTCTCCTTAGGTAGTTTTATTCCTAGGTATTTTTTTCTTTTTGTTGCAATGGTAAATGGCACTGATTCCTTAATTTCTCTTTCTGATTTTTCATTTTTAGTGTATAGGAGTGCAAGTGATTTCTGTGTATTGATTTTGTATCCTGTGACTTTGCTAAATTCATTGATTAGCTCTATTAATTTTCTGATGGTATCTTTCTGGTTTTCTACATATAGTATCATGTCATCTGCAGTGAGAGTTTTACTTCTTCTTTTCAATCTAGATTGCTTTTATTTCTTTTTCTTCTCTGATTGCCATGCGTAGGACTTCCAAAACTACCTTAAATTATAGTGGCAAGAGTGGGCCAATAATTCTTATATTCAATCTTAATCTCTCTCTCATTTGATCCCTCTCTTCATCTTCTTTCATCCCTAATCCAACTGCCTTGTGAAGACTTGAAGACATCTCTTTAGGGCATGCAGATTCATGGAAGTGCTGAGTTCCCTAGTGGAAGATTGGTCTATATTTGTCAGCATGAGCTCTAAGGATTGGAACTATTCCCAGGGCACAGTAATAGTCAATTTTGTGATTATGTGGCACAGCTTCTGAGCATCTTATAGTTGGAAGAGGTCCTTTGGGAAAGAAATATCAAGCTGCATGGTAGAGTCAGAGTTCGGGGGAGCCTTTCTTCACTTTATATAGAGGAGTCACTGATTTTAATTGTTTCTCATTTTGTCCAGTACAGAACCTGAACCCTCTGGATTTGCTGATCATTATGTAGGATATTTCTCCTGGGTGACCCTGTATAGTCCCATGATGCTGAGCTATGTAATATAGCTATACATGTCATAAGATAGAAATTTGATATTTGATTTTTGGGGTAATTCATTATCAGAGAACAGTGGAACTAGAATTCTATAGTTCAGATCTTAAGTATGAGGTGTGTATTTATTTAACCTATGTATGCCCTTTTTCCACATCAATAAAATTGGTATAACAATACTGTTAATAAGATCATAATAACAGCACCTACCTTATAAGATTTTCATGAACTTTAAGTGAGTTAATATTTGTAAAGGTGTTAGAATAGTGCCAAACTTAAACTAAGACCTCTGTAAGTGTTGCCTTTTATTCTTTCTCTGACTATATAAGTTATGTCATGGCCTGATCAAAACGAAGCTCTGAGGTTTTTACCTGCTCAGAAGATAAAGTTGACAGACTAAATAGCACTGGCCTAGGAGCCACGATACCCTGGTTTGAGGCCTGGCTCTGTCATTTGTAACACGTATGGCTTTGGAAAAAGGAGCCCTGATATGATGGTTAGGAAAATGAGTTGACACCAGACCATACATAATGATGAATCTGATAAGCAAGTTTAGTAGAAGAGAAGGTCTAGAAGAAGAAGGAGGGGAGAGTATGAAAGCACCATTCTTAGCCCAAGATAAAGCAAAAGCATCGTCTTGGCATATAACACCAGTATCCTTTGGCATTAGAGACATCTGTCTTTACATATCAACTCCAGTAATTTTTGGCTGAGTGATATTTTGGATAAATCACTTATCCTTTCATCTTGGTAGAACAGATCATAAATAGTGTGTGGTCATAGAATTGTTGACAGAATAAGAGGAACTAATGCTTATAAAACAAATAGAACAAACAGTGCTTTCACATAATAAGGTTTCAATAAATCCTAACTATTATCATTATCATTATTATCACCTTTGGGGCTTAAATATAAGATTCCTGAGGCCCAAGTGAATTGACTTTCCCAAGGTCACAGAGGTAATTAATAACTAGAATACAGATCTGACATCTAAGTCACTGTTCTTTCTGTGACCGCAAACTTCCTTTTAACTTCCTGTATAAATGAAACTTGGTGATTTTTGTGTTATATGCAGAATATCCGGGAGAATCAGGGCCTGTTCTTTTCTCTTCTAAAAGAAAGTGAAAAAAAGTAAAGTCATTCAGTCATGTCCGACTCTTTACAACCCCATGGACTGTAGCCTACTAGGCTCCTTCATCCATGGATTTTCCAGGCAAGAGTACTGGAGTGGGTCACCATTTCTTTCTGTTTTGAAAGGGTGTTCTTCTTTTTTTTTTTTCTGGAGTGAGAAGTTCAGTCCTACTCTTTCATGCCTGTGGGACAGGGTGGGGGACTCCTCTGTTCCTCTGCCTCTGCTGCCTAATGACTTATCCATATATGTGAATTACCATTGGATCCATGCTCAGTAATCCTCATGAGACTTGATGCTACCTGAACCATCACTGAAGAACCCCTGGAAGATTGTTGCTCAATGGTTACATCCTTCCTCATGTACTTCTTCCTCTACCAATCTCCCCCAGACCAAATGTTTTAAGCTACAAAGAATAAAGTCAAAGTTTCTAAATAGACGTTTCTTGTGCCAAACAAGGGTAGATCTATCTAGGTTTTGGTCTCCGAAGAAGAGGATCTCTCTAGTCATCTTCCTTTCCATACCACATAGTCCCTTCTTTCTTGTCACTTAGATTTTTATTCTGCTCTTCTCCCTCACAAAACCCTGCCTTCTTCACAGGAGGACAGAATTTTATCTTATAGTTCTTTACTGTATTTTGCAAAAGTGAAACTTCCACATTTTGGCCAAATGATCAATGTGTTTCTCTTCTGCTTTAGAGTGTAGGAGGCACTGCTTCTAGTATAGTCGTATCTCTTAGATTCCAGTTCAGTTTTCTTAACATGGAGAACTGGGACTTATTTCCTCACTAGAGGCCCTGGGGATTAAGCATCAGAGATCATTTAATCTGTTGTACCTAAAAGTGATCTTTTTCTTAGCACAGGTTTTCCCTGGCTCTTAACAACAACAGTCTGCCATTATTAGGTCAAGAAGCATTTGCCTCTTTTCCAAGTCTGTCTTGAATTACAAGACCCACCTTCTCATCCTAAGTATTTGTTAAGATTAAGGTCACTCAAACTATAAGAATAAAATTTCCTCTCCCAATAAAAGATTTTGTTGTTCAGTCACTCAGTCATGTCTGACTCTTTGCAACCCCATGGACTGCAGAACGCCAGGCTTCCCTGTCCTTTACTGTCTCCCGCAGTTTGCTCAAACTCATGTCCATTGAGTTGGTGATGCCATCCAAGCATCTCATCCTCTGTCATCCCTCTCTCCTCCTGCCTTCAGTCTTTCCCAGGATCAGGGTCTTTCCCAATGAGTTGGCTCTTCACATCAGGTGGTCAAAGTATTGGAATTTCAGCTTCAGCATCAGTCCTTCCAATGAATATTCAGGGTTGATTTCCTTTAGGATTGACTGGTTTGATCTCCTTGTTGTCCAAGGGACTCTTTAGGTAGGCATTTCTGGAATATTTACAGATTGATGTCAAGAATATGTCCACTTAAATCATCCCAGACCATGTACTATGAGGCATTTTGATACAGTACTATATAAGTTTATTGAAAGATTATAGACTTAATCTGAATAATTTGTCTTTTTATGGCTAGTGGATTAATCAGACCAGGTCTACACTAGGAAAATGAAAATGATGAACTGAGTTAACCATCTGGACCATCCAAGTAAATACATTTCAATTACTTCCATTTCATGAACCTTTCAGGTGAAAACCTACTTGGGGTTGAAGTATTTGGATATATCTTCAGTTTAACATTTCTTTCTGACAATGGAGCCCTTAAGGCTTTGACCAGTGAGCATTGCTTCTCTCACAGGCATAATGGATAAAGTACTTATGGGGCTAGACACCAGTTTGCTTTATCAAGCTTCCTTGGAATGCCATGTTTGAATTTCTCATTGGTGAAATGCATTATTCTTTGGAAAATAAAAAAAAGAATTTCATAATGATGATGGATTCACAGAAAATGATATGGGGAAGTAAAACCATTCTGTTCTTTGGGTAGGACTGGAGGACACTGTTAGAGCCTTACTATCACTAGGCATGGATTGATTTGCTTCTTCTCTATTTTATTAGTTGCAATGAACTGACTAATGTATTAGAGGCAGAGCCTTTTGCAGGGCATATGATTAAACTGATCGGGTGTGCTTTGAGCTCTGTGTTCCTCTTTCCATTGCTTTACACTTCCTAGTCCCTTCCTTGACATCCAGCAGTATTTCACTTGGTTGCATTGTGACCCTTTTCACATCTGCCTCTGCAACTCCTCCTTGTAGCGCTTGCTTGTTCCTGAATGTACTTGAAGTAAGACTGTTGATGACCTGTAATCACCAATGTAACAAGTTTTCTGAAAACTACATTTACACTATCCGTCATTTCATGGGAGTGAGTCAAGTAGGCTTTCTAGTCATGATAGAGCTAGTAGGAGCAAAACTTGAGGTCTGGAGATCTTTCCAGTACCCAGTGAACTCATCGCACAGAGGTGACTGCCTAGCCTACCGATGAGTAAGAAGGAATGTAGACATAGGCTATGTTTACTGTATAGCGAAACAGAAGAAACCTAAAGCATCTGGTGAGATGTCTGGATATATATTTTACCTTTATATTTTACTATCCTTGGTTTTTTGAGTTTGACCTTATATTTGTACAACCACGTTTAAATCTGAACTAGAAGGAAGACCTTTGCCATTATAGTCTAGGCAGCAGCTCTTCTGAAACTTAAATGCACTTTGAATCACCAGAAGGAATCTTGTTAAAATGCAGATTTTGACTCATTATGGGATGGGGCCTGAAATTATACATTTCTAATGAGCTCCCAAGTGATGCAGATGCTGCTTGTTCTGTGGGCCAAACTGAACATCTTGGTGGTGGTTTAGTCACTCAATGGTGTCTGACTCTTTGCAGCCCATGGACTGTAGCCTGTCAGGCTTCTCTGTCCATGGAATTCTCCTGGCTAGAGTACTGAAGTGGGCTGCCATTTCATTCTCTATGGAATCTTCCCTACCCAGGGATTGAACTCAGGTCTCCTGCATTGCAGGAGGATTCTTTACTGACTGAGTCACTAGGGAAGCCTGTTGAACAGCTTAAGTTTTCTTTTTATAGGAGGTGTTCTCAACCTGCATTACCACGGAGTCTAAGAGTCTATGTAGATGCCTCAGGGACTAACTCAGAGGGCTGAATGGATAACCAAAGAGGTGAAAACTCTAGATAATACTTCTTTCATTAAAAAAAATATATATACTATCTTTTTATATGTTTAGTATAATGGAATCCTGCATAAAATTTGATTAGAAAGATAATAGAGTTTGGTTTCTAAGAATACAAACAAAGAGAAATAACATTAAAACACTGATCTCAAGTATTTCACAAGGTAAAGACCTTCATTGGGCCAATGTATAAGAATAAAATTTCCTCCTAAGATGAAACATCTAGGTAGGTATATTCCGGATATTTGAATACCAGAGTTAGTATTCCCTGATTAAGCTCCAAATTTCCATGTGGGCCTATGCAAATGAAAAAGTACATTTTGCAAAATGCAATGGCTAGTGGCTCAGTCGGTACAGAATCTGCCTGCAATGCAGGAGACCCGGGTTCAGTCCCTGGGTAGGGAAGATCCCCTGGAGAAGGAAATGGGAACACACGCCAGTATTCTTGCCTGGAGAACTCCATGGACAGAGAAGCCTGGCAGGCTACAGTCCGGGGAGTCACAAAGAGCGACTACCATTTCACTTGCATGGCTTTACTAGCCAATTTGATGTTGGAAGGAAAAGAAGATAGAATTAGCTGTCAGGAGATCTTCCTTTCAGCTATTGCTCTATACTAAATGTAGGTGGTCTAGAACTCAGTATCACCTCTGTATGTATGTCTTCTCTTTGGTAAAGGAAAGAAATGGGACTTCCCCAGTGGTCTAGGGGTTAAAACTCTGCCTTTCAATCCAGGGGGCACAGGTTCCATCCCTGTTTGGGAAAATAAGGTCCCACATGCCATGGAGTGCAGCCAATTTTTTTCTTTAAAAAATAGGAAGGAAATGATCTCTAGCCTAACAAAATTGTTGGAATATGGAATAATATGATAGGTAGACGGTTACAGGACAAGGTCAGGAGCAGGGAGAGCTGCTAGGATACTACTGCTCTAATCCAGGGGAGAAAGGATGATGACTTGGCTAGTGTGGTAGAGGAAGAGGTGATATGAGGTGATATTTTGTTATTTCCAAGACAAAGCTGGGAGGATTTGTCAGTGAACTAGATGTGGGGTGTCAGAAGTAGAGGTCATTTAATTGGTCAGGGTATTTTGACACCAAAAAGTAAAAAAAAAAAAAAAAAAAAAAAATCCCTATCAGGAAATTATGCACACAAAATTGAAGACTTTTGCTCACATCGATATAAAAAGCTGGATTTGTTTCTCAGGAAACAGGAAATATTCATTGTGGGCAGAGGCATAGAGATACTCCTTGGCTTACATGGTCTATTGCCAGACCCACATTGCTTTCTTTTTTTTTTTTTTCCCACATTGCTTTCTATTTTCCTGTTTCTCTTCCCGACCTGAAGCTGGCTTTCTAGAAAAAGAGCAAAACCTTTAATGAGGGAACCACTAGACCTCATGGAAATTTGATAAGTTATTACTCCAGAAAGATTTACTTCTTTGGTACATTTGGGGAAATAGTTAAAATAAACTAGACTGAGTTTTCTGAGAAATGCAATTGTGTCTTTCCTTCTCAGCTTTGTCAGTACTCTGCATCCAATTACCTACTCAGTGTATCTTTGAGGCTTTTGAATTCTGGTGACCAAAGTCCGTGAAGGCTGTTTCTCCTTTCAGGTGTACTTCATTTTGTGTAGCTATTTTGTTGCTAAGTGCTGGGTTATGGGGAAAGACTGTCTTTATCTTATTTATAAGTCAATTCTTATTTTCACCATCTTCCTGTATTTCAAAAAACATTTACTGAACTCCTGCTAAGTGATGAGTACTTTGCTAAAAGCTGAAGATTCAAAGAGAGGTAAGACACATGTTTGCCTGTAGGAAATATACAATCTAGTCTAGTGTATGACATAATAAATGGGCACCTATAATATGGTGGTAGATCCTTTTTAAAAGATATACATAGGGTAGTATGGTAACATAGAGGGATACCTAATCCAGACTGGAGGTTCAGAGATGGCTCCACTGAGGTAGGAACTTATAAACTAGGTTTTAATCGAGCAGTGGGAATTAGCCGGGTAAAGAAGGCATGGGAAGAGAAGATTATTGTTCCAGGCAAACAGTGCTCCATGTGCAATAGCATGATGGCATAAGAAATTGGCATGCTCACAGAACAATAAATAGTTGAGTGTGGCTGGGTAGGGTTAAGAATGCCTGTGTAGTGTAACAGAGTATGAGGCTTGAGAGGAAAGCAAAAGCTAGATAGTGAATGGCTTTATCTGTCAATTTTGGAATTTATCATTAATAGCTAGTATTTATTTCAGCTTACTATGAGTAGTGAGTTATTTGTATACTTATTTTATATGTATTTAATCCTCACAACCACACAACACAATAGTATTATAGCTATTTTACAGATGTAGAAACTGAAGCTCAGAGAAATTACATAACTGCCCAAGATCATTAAGTGACAGATCTGGGATTTAAATATAATTTATTCTAGAGCTCTTGCTTTTTACCTATACACTTCATTGTGTCCATTTAACCTGAAAGCCATGAAGAACCTATGATGGGTTAAAGATATTCATCAATTGTTTGATGCTTCCTCCCACTGAGAGGTCAAGTTTATGCCTTCTTCTCTTGAATCTCAACTAACTCTGTGACTGCCTTAAATATGATGGTGTGTCAGTTACCAAGCTTAGACCAGGAGAGTGGCAGCTTCCACTTGTGTCTTGGAACACTGTCTCTGGAAACCTTGAGCCACTATCCTTAAGGTCTGACTACTTTGAATTTGCTATGCCAAAGAGTCCACATATAGGTGCTTTGGTGAATGAATAGTGAAAGTGTTAGTTGCTCAGTCATTTCCGAATCTTCGTGACCCCATGGACTGTAGCCCATCAGGCTCCTCTGTCCATGGAATTTTCCAGGCAAGAATACTGAAGTGGGTAGCCATTCCCTTCTCCAGGGTCTCTTCCGGATCCCAGGGGATCAAACCCAGGTCTCCTGCATTGCAGGCAGATTCTTTACCATTTGAGCCACCAGGGAAGCTCCCCCAGGTGATTTCAACCTTCTAATTATTATACCAAGGCACCAAATGTATTAATGAAGCTACTTTATGATGTACAAAGTCTATCTGATGACCACCACTGAATGACCTTAGTTGACAACACTTATTTGGAGCAGAGGAATCCCCCAGCCTAGCCACATCTGAGTTTCTGATTCACACTATCATGAGATATGACATACTTGTTGTTGCTTTAAAGCCAGAAAATTTTGACATAATTTTGACATGGTTTTTCATGAAGCAATACATAGAGCTAAGCCATTGAAGGGTTTTAAGCAGGTCAGATAGAAGTTAAATTCACAAGGAAAGTCCTCTACTTGATGAAACACTGAAATAACTGTCCTATCTAAAATGCCTGGCATATAGTAGTCACTCAATGAATGAATGAACAAACCCAATATGTGTAGTGACAATTTATATATTTATACTTTGTGTGTGTGTGTGTTTATGATAAATGGAGTACCCTGTATAGGTTGCTGGGCTGACAAACTAATAATCATTGGCTTGAAAAGACCTAACTCTCCATCATTAGTTGGGGCTGGTCCCTTTTCTACTGATCTCATTGGCAGGAAATTTGACAAGAAGGATTCTTTTTTAAGCTGTTTTAGTCCCTGACCATCTCACTCTTTGGAGTTCAAATTACCCTCCCCCTTCCCTCCGGTCCTTGATGCATGTTTTTGTTGGACTGTTCTCGCTATTTGTTTCCAACTGCCCGTTAGAGCAGAGAGAATCACAGAATGGAGAAAAATGAAGTACTTCCCTGAGTGCACAAGTTATTTTCAACCAAGTGTCAGTTTTAGCAGGTGGAGTAAACTATAAAATGCAACTTCTGAGTATTTGGTGAATATTTAAGTCTCTGAAAGCCCATTGCAACTTACAAGAGCCATGAGGGCGTACCTGGTTGGATCACCCTCTCAATATTCCCCCCCCCCAAAAATCTCCTAATACAGATTTATAACCACTATCGGAATATACATTTTAAAATACCCTCATGTATATTTTTTTAAATTTTATTTTACTTTAAACTTTACATAATTGTATTAGTTTATTAATGAACCATTTAAATATAGTTTAAAATGTTAAGAGTCTGGTTTTACAATACAGAAAATTTTATTTAGAGTAGAATTCTAGAACTTCTACATTTTAGAGGGAACACAAAGGTTTGAGTGGTGTATTTAATGTCTGCTTGTATTGAAATCTTTCATGTTGAATTGTCTTTATACAATAACTTTCATTTCAGAAAGAGACTTCACCACTTTTTGCCCAAAGGACAGCTTTTTTCTCTCTATTCTGCCCCACTCCCTCCCTTCTTCCTTCCCTTTTCCCCTTTCTTCTTCTCCTCTCTGTCTCCATCAAGACAGATCAGTCTCAGAAGAACGAAGATTTATACCCTATATCAATCATTCACTTTTCACTAGCTCAAAGGCCCATCTTTGCTGGGAGAGCTTTCATCCTTTCCAGCAGCTGAAACAAAGCGAGTAATGTCACTCTACCTTCTGAGATGAAAGTAAAGCAATTTTATCTAAAGTGCCAAGAAGAAATGGGTACAAATGAACAGAAGCTTGACTTTTGCTTATAGTTATAGCCCAGGCAGTGAGGCAGATCCACATGCCCTCTGCCATAGAAAAGGAAGAGAATTTGTAGAGGGAAGAGCAGAGACATTTGAAAAGTTTATTGAAAATAAATTGCAGGATTAACCACATCTGAATCATTAGAGCAGCAGCTAGAATATTTCTGTCAAACCTGCTCTTTCGGTTACCTGATCCCTAACTGATTCAGTGGGATCCTTTGTGGAGAACAGAATAGACACTGGTTTAAGAGTAAGAGATTTTGGAGTAAGTCTGGCCTGGCTGTGCACTTGACTCAGAGGCACTAGACGGCATGTGACCCTGGACAACTCACTTTAGTATTCTGGGCTCCAGTTTCTAATCTATAAAATGAGGATAATAGTATAACTCACCTCATAATATTATCATGAGGAGTCACAGAAATGTTATCACTTGGTGGACTTCTATCTATCATCACAAAGTCATGACAGCTTAATTAATTCAAAATAGGTTCACTTTCACTCTTGGTGGCCTGGCGGTTGAGGTCTGCTACCCAGATGATCCATATTGGATTGCACCGTCATTTTTTCTTTTTAGCGACAGGGATGAGCTTTGCCTTGAGTTGATTGACCTGCAAATATTGAGGCACTCCAACATGAGAGGCACAATGCAGAGCTACATCAGGCTGATAAACAACTACAAATATTTTCACATTTATTTAGCAATCCTAGGTTTTGCCAAAGTTGAATTATACCCTATTTTCCCCACTGAAGTCCAAAATAGGAACATTGTTATAGCAGATCAACTGACCTCATTCATTTTTGTTTTAGTTTGTTTTTTCCTCTCACAGAGGCAATCCAATTTAGCTGCTTCAGAATACACTTATAAACATAATTGTCTAATTTAGTCACACTCAAAATTTTGCATTCCGTTGTACAGATGGAATTGAACAATTTTAGCAATTTTATATATAGTACAGGTTTCTGTATCTCTCATATATGCACATTTGTGTCTATATATGTGTGTTTTTGTTTATGGCGAAGTCGTGTACAACTCTTTTGTGACCCCATGGACTATAGCCGACCAGGCTCCTCTGTGCATGGGATTTCCCAGCAAGAATATTGAAGTGGGTTGCCATTTCTAGTCCAGGGAATCTTCCTGACTCAGGGATCGAACCCACATTTCCTGCATTGGCAGGTGGATTCTTTACCTCTGAGCCACCAGAGAAGCCCCCTATATATGAGTGTATATAATTTTTCCAAGCCATAATTACAAGGTTTTCACAGTCTTACCTTTGGAAGAAAACAAGAATTTCTAAGCAGTGTTAAGGTACTCTTATATGGCAATTGAAAAATATGATTTTAGAAACAAGATGTACAAATACATCTTCTAAGAGTCTCTATTACAGAAGTAGAAAATAAACTTATATATGCTACTTAAAAGAGAAAATTATTGCCCTAGAAATTTTTTAATCTTTCAGTGTATACATCTAATATTTACACCCGAGGCTAGTTTTCATTGTATCAGTCAATTTTGACCTTCAGTTCAGGCCTGAACTTTTCCATTCTTTTGATCTCACTTGAAAAATACCAAGAGAAAAGCAAGTCCTCAGGGAAGAGGAAGACAATGTATGTGCAAAGAGCTATCTCTTTGTAGAGCTAGTGCAAGGAGAAGTGTCTGTGTAACATATCACTACTGTTCAAGCCCATCAATTCAAAACAAGCATTTTGAAAACTTGCCAAGATGACTCAAATGATTCATATGACTGGATACATGGAGAAAGAAAAAAATTAGGTAACTTCAGACACCTGAGTGCTACAGCCTGCTTGTATTGATATAGCCTCAGTCCTTTGCTAACAGTTGGAATTAAGCTACATCTTTTTTTTAAAAAATTGCTTCTTTACTCACAGTTTTGCTGCTCCATCCAGAGGGCTTCTGAAGAGGGAAGAAAACAAGTCAGAATATTGTTGGGAAATTCACAAAATATTCCATTTGCTTAGGAATTAGATTTTATGACCCGTTTAATCTTTACAAAAATACGATCCTGAATTCCGAGATTATTCTGCTTTCCTTAAGATTTTCCAATATTCTTGCCTGGAAAATCCCATGGACAGAGGAGCCTGGCGGGCTACACCCCATGGGGTCACAAAGAGTTGAACATGACTGAGTGACTAACACATACTAGGATCTTTAATTTGACAAAAAACAAAGTATGAACTTTTGGCTTGACTAGTGTTGCCTTGACCAGTTGGGTTGCTTAATAGATTTAGGCTCTGGAAAATGATGTTATGCAGTCACGAGTTTGTAAAGGATTAATTGCTCTGAATTCCATAATGACAAACCGTTCAATTTTTCACTGGGTGAGTAAAGAGTATGAAACTAGGGTAGCTATGTAGGGTATCCCACTTTTCTTTGGAGATAGTGCATTTCAAGTCAGGATAAAATAAAATCATAAATAGACTGGGAAAAACTGGTCATGGCTCTCTGAGATGTCACAGACAAGTAAAGAGGGCCGTGTACATCAGTAAATGTTGATGGATATGTTTAAGCAGAACAATAATGAGCCACTGCTGGTGAAGCTGAAGTTGCCCAGGAGACATCTTGCATAGACTTGGTTGGTAATTTCCTACAAAGAAATGTATGCATGTGTGTGTGTGTGTTTTTGTGTGTGTGTGTGTATCTTGCTCCCATCTATATTTGAAGCTGTTTGGAATGTTATATCAAGCAATAAACCCTTATGTTTTCTTAGAATATCTTTATTTTCTCTTGCATTACATTGCCACCTACGAGGCCAAACAGGAAAACTATGTTTTTCAGAATAAACTCCACCAAAATTAATTAACTTAGTCTTACCTCTCCGTAACTGTGTTTCCAATTTTATATAGGTACTAACAAAAAGAAGTCTTAGTTCGTATTCCAGAATATCTTAGAGAATAATTAAAATATTGCCAGACTATAATCTCCTTAAGAGCATAAACCAAGTCTTACTCATATCTTTGTCTTCAGTGCCTAAACAGTGGACTGAAGCAAAATAGGTGCTTACTAAATGGATGTTGCATAAATGAATAAATTGAGAGAGAAGACGTAGGTATGTCCTAATATGAACACACAAGAAAAAAAGATAAGGAATGTGAACCTATTTATTAAGTTTAAAGATCATTGTAGCAACATATGACTCTAAATTTCATTATTGATACATTCCTAGAATTTATCAGACTGAGTTACTGAATTCATCTGGTATTCTCATTGAACAATAACAGAAAAAATCAGCTTCTGCTGATTTTTGTTTTCTTAGTAAAGCAGTATGAAGTGATCAGATGTGCCTGGAAAAAAATCATTTCCTTTCTCTTCTCTCATTTTCTTCTCTTCTTTCAGCGTATGATCAAGAAGGGACACAGGAACATGAAAAGAGCTCACAGACCCTGATTTATTGAGAGAGCATGCCTGGAGTTCATTTGGTTTCCTCCGATCTCATAAAACCAACTCTGTTTCCATTGTACTTCTGGCAAAGAATAGTATTTGGGGACTTGGCTTTTTGTTCTTTCCTGGCCTCTTCCCAACACCTTTCTAAAAAACTCAACCTCACAGCAAGACATAGGCTTAGCCAGCACCGAGTACCTGATCCCTCATGACAACTTCAAAAGTCATTGGCTGGGCCAGCGTGTTTAGCTTACCCACTTACTGGTAATCTGTACTATCTTCTGGGATCACTCATTTTGAATTTAAGGCATCCAAGAAGAAACTGAACAAATTCATACAAAATCAAGTGTAGGAGAAAAATCCTTCCTGGGTGCTCCTTTCCTCTCTACCATGGCTTCAACAGCTCTCTCTCAAGGTTTCTACCCAGACCAAAGATGCAGCTCCTTTGTTTCCAGGCAGGCTTAAAAGATTCTGACCCTAGACAAGAGCTTGGCTACCACTATAAACAAACAGGCTTAATATTTCCCATCATCATTGTGATCACCCAAAGCACTAGTTTACTGCCTTTTCATCCACAGCAATAAAAAAGGTGAGGAAAAAGCCACGGTCATAGGGTTTGGTCTTCTATGGGCCAAATTGCTTTTTCTTTTAATTCTTAGCTGCAATCTAAGCTCTTTCCAAATTCCTTACGTTTGGAGACATATGTCACATTGTGAGACATAATATGTCTCACAATTATATGATGCTAAGATCAAGAGTCTTAGGCTTATCCTCACTATGTAGCCTATCCTCACTAAGACAGAAAGAACACATCTCTATAAATGAAGAATGGCACACCTTTACCTCCAAAAGAGCTTCCAAAGAAAGGAGATAGACAGTACCTGCCTATCTCCTTTGTACCTGCTTTGTACCAAGCTCTGTCCTAGATTCTTTTGCCTCTTACTTCCTCCCCCCAAACCTATATTTTACATATTATCTCTATTTTACAAGAAAACTGGGGGTTAGAGAGATTATAAGGAGTTATAAGCAAGTAAGGTCATTCTACAAGTTACTGAGGAAGTCAGAAGAAAGTTACAAAATTTGAGTAAGAGTGGATCCTTATCATTTTTAACTAAAGAATTATAAATAGTCAAGAAAAATAGTAGCTATGCTTGGTGCGTGATACAAAAGAGAGGACACTTCTCATCCTGTGTCTTTATTTTACAGATACACACATAAACCTATTTTAATGGAAACTAGGAGGTTCAATTCAGACAAACTGATTACCATCACTCAAAAAATATACCAGCACCTACTATGCACACCACAGATAAGAGAAAGGTATGGTTCCTGCCCTGGCAGGAATAATCTATTTCCTGATGATGCGGGAGGATGAATTAAAATACAAATAACTGTGGGAGGCCAAATGAGTGGTCCCCTTCATGGATGACAACCTTGTCATGGCAAAGGGGCTTGCATAATTTAGTGACGCTATGAGCCATGCTATGCAGGGCCACCTAAGACAGACAAGTCATATTGGAGAGTTCTGATAAGACATGGTCCACTGGAGGAGGGAATGGCAAACTACCCCAGTATTCTTGCCTCAAGAACCCCATGTACAATATGATAAGGCAGATAGCTATAACACTGGAAGATGAGCACCCCAGGTCAGAAGGTGTCAAATATTGTACTGGGGAAGAGCAGAGAAATAGCTTAGAGAATAATGAAGAGGCTGGGCCAAAGTGAAAACCATGACACTAAGTTGTGGATGTGTCTGGTGGTGAAAGTGAAGTCCAGTGCTGTAAAGAACAATATTACATAGGAACCTGGAATGTTAAGTCCATGAATCAAGGTAAATTGGATGTGGTCAAGCAGGAGATGGCAAGAGTGAACATTAATATCTTAGGAATCAGTGAACTAAAATGGAAGGGAATAAGCAGATTTAATTCAAGTGACCATTATCTCTACTATTGTGGGCAAGAATCCCTTAGAAGAAATAGAGTAGCTGTCATAGTCCATAAAAGAGTCTGAAATGCAGTCCTTGGGTACAATGTCAAAAATGACTGAATGGCTTGGTTCATTTCCAAGGCAAACCATTCAACATCACAGTAATCCAAGTCTATGCCCCAGCAACTAATGCTGAAGAAACTAAAGCTGAACGGTTCTATGAAGACCTTCTAGAACTAACATAAAAAAAGATGTCCTTTTTATCATAGGGGACTGGAATGCAAAAGTAGGATGTCAAGAGATACCTGAAATAACAGGCAAGTTTAGCCTTAGAGTACAAAATGAAACAAGGCAAAAGCTAACAGAGTTTTGTCAAGAGAACACACTGGTCATAGCAAACACCTTCCAACTCTACACATGGACATCACCAGATGGTCAATACCAAAATCAGATTGATTGCATTCTTTGCATGTATTCAAACCATGTCCTTTAGTATGATAAGATGTTCAACAGCTGTCTCTGATCATTCCTTTTTATGTTAATGCTTATGTACACATGTACATATGTATGGCGGGCTTCCCTGGTGGCTCAGTGGTAAAGAATCTGCCTGCAATGGGGGAGACCAGGTTCAGTCCCTGGGTTGGGAAGAGCCTCTGGAGAAGGGAATGGCTACCCACTCCAGTACTGTGGCCTGGAGAATTCCATGGCCTGAAGAATTCCATACAGTCCACTATATATAGTCCAATGGGGTGGCAAAGAGCCAGACATGACTGAGTGACTTTCACTATGTACATTTATTGTTCAAAGTGATGTGTGTGTTTCTTGGTGTTCTTTTACTGGTTTTATTTGACCATGCTTTTTCATTTCATTGAGATTTTAAAGTACTTGGGTTTAAAGGGAACATTTTCTACTTTTCCTGAGTGCCTTGGTAAAATTAAAGGAGGAAGAGAGAGGGAGGGAGGAATTGCTAAATCACAATGTGCCAACCAAAGCAGGAGTGGGCATGGGGGAGAGGCGGTGTTAAAAGGCACATTTACTTGAAGCTGTGAGGTAATTTTAACACATCTGCCTCGCTTTTTATCTGGGACTGAGTTCAACTAAACTGATTTGCCTTCTTTCTGGAGATGATTACCAGGTATGGGCTCAAGGCTCTTAATATCCATTAGGAAGTATAAAATAGAGCAGAGAGCAAATCATCTCTGTCTAGGGTTAAAGTTCAAATCTGCTTATTAATGTTGATGTTTTGACCCCTTTAACTTTCTGGACTCTGCATTTTGTCTGGTTACCTAGCCATTTATGACCTGCTTGCTCCTCTCCATCTTAGCCAAACCCCCTGAAGATAACACATTCCTTGCCTCCCTAGATCTATGGGTCTCCCACTTGCTTGATGGAAAATACAGTGCTGGTATCTCCTGACCAGCTACATCTTTTTATCACCTGTACCTCAAATATCAGAAACTGATATGGTCTATTGCACATGTGGAGTTTTATCCATGTAAAGGCAGATTAAATACCAGTTTGGGAATTACCAATGTAGATTGGGGGTGGTAACCTGATAATAATATTTACTTGATAAAATTGATAAGACTATTAAAAGAGTAGGGCTTCCATGGTGATGATACCTTTAGCTTAGGCACCAAGATAATAGCTATACTTTGTCTTTGAGATCCTGGAATAGTCCCCAAGATGACAGGGATAGGTTACACGTATGGTGAATGGTGCTGCCGGATTCATTGTCTCTGAAGGAGATTTAATTCTGGAACCAATGACAGTGTCAGTCACTCAGAGCTTTGTGTAGTAGAAATTTTATTAAAGTGATAGTGACTGAAAAAGCTTCTGACATAGACGTCAGAAGGGGGTAGAAAGATCACCCACCTTACTAGTTTAAGCAGAGCATTATATATGTTTCTGCTAGCTGCTGAGAATAGAATGCCTCAAGGCTATGAAAATTTTGCCCAGACCCTTTCCCATAGGATACATCCTGGGATGACATCAGCATGAGATAAGCAAGAAGGAATGAGTTAACCCAGAGCTCAAGGCTGTGGAAGTTTTACCCAAACCTTCTCCCATAGCATACATTCTGGAGTCAAATAAGGCATGTCCTTGAACAAGATATACTGCTGCCTACAAGGCCTATGTGTCTAAGAAATGTGAAAACAAAAGAATGTTCACCTCCTCCTTAAAGGGGCCTTAGGCTTGGACTCTGTATCAACCTGCCTAAGTTAACTCTCTCTTTGCTCAGTGGTAAAGAATCTGCCTGCCAATGCAAGAGACCTGGCTTTGATCTCTGATCCAAGGAGATCCCATATGCCACAGAGCAACTTGGCCTGTGTCCCACAAGTATTGAAACTGTGCTCTAGACTCTAGAAGCCCCAACTAGTGAGCCCACGTGTCACAGGCCGTATAGCCCATGCTCTGCAACAAGAGAAGCCACCACAATGAGAAGCCCGCCCACAGCAACTTAGAGTAGCCCCTACTTGCAGTAACTAGAGTAAAGCCTGTGTAGCAATGAAGACCCAGCAGAGCCAAACGTAAATAAATAAAATTAATATTTTAAAAAAGAGTAACTCTATACACGGGGTTTGTGACATGACAATAAACAGGATAAATTTTATTTTATTTTATTTTTTGTATTTTTTCCAATTCCTTTATCTGTTCTTGCCTAAGATTAGAAACATTGTAAAGTAGGCTGATAGTGACACACACACACACACACACACACACACACACACTTACTTACTACTTTGAAAATCCATTCCCTTCCCCACATTTGTATAACTAAAAGCTGCTGTAATGATCAGAGATGAAAGGTCAGTACACTGATCTTTAAACATCAGTGGAGATATAGACAGACCGTTTGATAAATTGCCTCTTATATCATTTAGGTTGTGTGCTTATTGGCTAATACTGTAGTTAGTTTTCACAAAGGTAGCATCAAAAGCATAATGACTGACTGTATGGTAGTTCATAGTTTTCTCTTTTCATCAATTATTCAGTGAAATCTCATCTTAGTAATATGGGACAAATGAATGGAGTGCTTTTGAAACAGATGAGCCTACAACATGACAAATCCTGTAGATCAGAGCTGATGTTCCAAGAAGCCGTTTTAGAAATTCAGTGGTGATTTTTCATATTGAAAATTGGGCAAAGAGGTAGCACAATGGCTGGCCAAAATAGAGCTTTCCATCTGTAACTTATGACTATTGTCATTTAAATGGTCTATATATTACACTAACCTGTTACAGGCCCATGGCATCTAATGCAAAGAAGATGTCATGCAAATAATTTACAGCCTATTGTATGGGTGATGAAGTGTCTTGTGTGTACACTCTTTCCAACTTGTAGATTGAATCAGAGGCTCTCAGAGCCAAGGCTTCCATTCACACAGTTACTGATACGGGCCAAGATTTTTCAGTTAGTTGGGTGAATTTCATATTCCCATCAGAACAGTGATTAAGATGATATTTAGGTCCATTTGATCCATTTGGAATAGTCTTAGCTTTGTGACTGTATTTATTAATCTTGCTAACCCCCTTTTCCCCTGTCTTAAATGTTCAAAGAAAAAATTCTTTTGGTTGATGTGATTTTAGCAAAATATTAAGGCAGAAATCCTTTCAAGATTCTGTCTATGCAAAACAAACAAACAAACAAGATGTGACTTGCCCAAGTGCCCTCCTTCCTGTCAAGTTCAGGGTATATTTCTGATCGAAATATGCAGGGACAGCTTTACAGTAGAGCAGAATGGTCATTCCCCTGGGTCATCCCTCACACCATCTCAACTTCCTTTTACACCCCAGAGTTCTACTGTTCACAAATTTTTCAAAACCACCTTTAATTTTTTATAATTCTAATGGGCACCGTATGTTCATTCCCTTTTATATAAACTTGGAAAAAACATCTAGATATTTTGGGGCCTTAACAAGTAGTTTTATTTTACAAGGAAGACCTATAGGCAGCTCCTTCTGGAACTTTTGGATTCAATTCATGTAGAAATCTGCCAATTAGCTGTGATTTTGATCAGTGTGGACAGCTTAACCAGATAGTTCATCAAAATCCAGGTTACCCTTTGCAGTTACTGAGTAAAAGTGTATTGAGGAATGATTGTGAAGCATATAGCCTAGGGCTTAGTGCATCCTAGGGACAGAAATAAAAGAGATGGAGAGAAAAAGAATGCATGTGGGGTGCTCATTTTTATTGGGGCAGATATTTGTGCACTCAGGCAATATCACCAGAGAGTTAAGGGTAATCAAGTGTAACAGTCAGACAGAGCAACAATGAATACAACTTATGAAGCTACGGTGGAGAATCAGATAGGTGGAAAATAATTCTCATAAGCTATTAACATGGAGATTCCTATAGAAGGCCCTGCCTGGAATCTGTGCTCTGGCATCTGCTGCCCTTATTTACATACATGACTAGGTGTTTATTTTAGAACCCAACTGAATTGTGACCATGGCAGGAAAAAGCCTCTGTTCAAATATATTTCTAAATTCTCATATTAATGTTCTTTCCTATACTGCATCTCAGTGTATCTATAAAAGATATACCTGTTTCCCCACAGTGAGATAGTATAATCCTCATAGCTAATATCAAACTAAGTATCTTTTTATGAAAATGCATTTTTAAGAGTAAATTCCACTTTAGAGTCTACTGTCTCTTTCAGCAGTGACATGGCTTCTGTTGAGATATAGAAATACTATCTCTTCTTTGACTACATATGATGATTTTCTGGTTATATATGTCAAAATGAGATGAAGCAGGTTCTATAGACTTAATTTGGGTTACAACAATCGAATGAGAGAGAAAGGTAAATGTGCAAAAGATAGGCTTTCTCTTGACCAGTGGTGCATGTTGGACTTAGGAAACTATATGAAGGGACTTTTCTTCAGTCCAGGGTGTGATTAGCAAATTGGAGGTTTGGGGCAATGATAATAATATATTTAAATAAGATCATTCTTTACATTTATTCTTTTTTTAAAATTTTATTTTATTTTTAAACTTTACATAATTGTATTAGTTTTGCCAAATATCAAAATGAATCCGCCACAGGTATACACGTGTTCCCCATCCTGAACCCTCCTCCCTAAAGTCTAGTTGATTTATAATATTATGGTAGTTTCAGGTGTCCAGGTTAGTGATTCAGTACTTTTGCAGATTACACTCCATTATAGGTTATTATAAGATCATGGCTCTAATTCCCTGTGCTATACAATATATCCTTGTTGTTTACCTATTTTATACATAGTAGATTGTATCTGTTAATCCTATAAACTTAATTTGTCCCTGTATCCTTTTCATTCTCCTTTGGTAACCACAACTTTGTATTTTGTATCTTTGAGTCTATTTCTCTTTTGCTTGTATATTCATTTGTATTATGTTTTAAGATTCCATATATAAGTGACATCATGCAGTATTCAACTTTCTTTTACTAAGCATAATAATCTCTAGGTTCATCCATACTGCTGCAAACAACAGGATTTCATTCTTTTCTATGGCTGAGAAATATTCCATTGTGTATGTCTGTGTTTGTGTCTATTACAATGTGTGTATGTATGTACAGATACCACACCATAATCCAGTCATCTGTTGATGGACGCTTGGTTTGCTTCCATGTTTTGGCTCTTGTAAATAGTGCTGCTGTGAACATTGTTCTGAACATATCTTTTTGTAGTTGTGTTTTCATTTCTTTCAGATATATATAGTTCAGTTCAGTTCAGATGCTTAGTCATGTCCGACTCTCTGTGACCCCATGAACTGCAGCACGCCAGGCCTCCCTGTCCATCACCAACTCCCGGAGTCCACCCAAACCCATTGAGTCGGTAATGCCATCCATCCATCTCATCCTCTGTCGTCCCCTTCTCCTCCTGCCCTCAATCTTTCCCAGCATCACAGTCTTTTCAAATGAGTCAGCTCTTTGCATCAGGTGGCCAAAGTATTGGAGTTTCAGCTTCAACATCAGACCTACCAATGAACACCCAGGACTGATCTCCTTTAGGATGGACTGGTTGGATCTCCTTGCAGTCTAAGGGACTCTCAAGAGTCTTCTCCAATGCCACAGTTTAAAAGCATCAATTCTTCGGCGCTCAGCTTTCTTCACAGTCCAACTCTCACATCCATACATGACCACTGGAAAAACCATAGCCTTGACTAGACGGACCTTTGTTGGCAAAGTAATGCCTCTGCTTTTTAATATGCTGTCTAGGTTGGTCATAACTTTCCTTCCAAGGAGTAAGCATCTTTTAATTTCATGGCTGCAGTCACCATCTGCAGTGATTTTCTGTATTGCAAAGGCTGAATCTTGCAGTACTCATATTTTTAGTTTTCTAAGGAAGCTTTATACTGTTTTCCATAGTGGCTGCACCAAATAATATGTCTATTGACAGTATACAAGTTTTCTTTTTTTTTTCCATTTTTTAAAATTTTATTTTATTTAACTTTACAATATTGTATTGGTTTTGCCATATATCAAAATGAATCCGCCACAGGTATACCTGTGTTCCCCATCCTAAACCCTCCTCCCTCCTCCCTCCCCATACCCTCCTTCTGGGTCGTCCCAGTGCACCAGCCCCAAGCATTCAGTATCGTGCATTGAACCTGGACTGGCAACTCATTTCATATATGATATTATACTTGTTTCAGTGCTATTCTCCCAAATCATCCCACCCTCTCCCTCTCCCACAGAGTCCAAAAGACTGTTCTATACATCTGTGTCTCTTTTGCTGTCTCGCATACAAGGTTATGGTTACCACCTTTCTAAATTCCATATATATGTGTTAGTATACTGTATTGGTGTTTTTCTTTCTGGCTTACTTCACTCTGTATATCCTCTCCAACTTTTTGTTATTTGTAGACTTTTTGATGATTACCATTCTGATAGGTGTGAGGTAATACCTTATTATGATTTTGATTTGTATTTCTCTAATAATTAGTGCTATAAACATCTTTTCATGTGCCCTTTGGCCACCTATGTGTCTGTTTTGGAAATATATCTATTTAGGTCTTCTGCCCATTTTTTGATTGAGTTTTTTTTTTTTTATTGAGATGTATGAAGTGGATGTGTGTATTAGATATTAATCCCTTGTTGGTTTCATTATTTGAAACATTTTCTGCCTATCCATAGGTTATCTTTTAATTTTTCTGATGGTCTCCTTTGCTGTGCTAAAGCTTTTTAGTTTAATTCAGTCCCATATGTTTATTTTTCCATTTATCTATTTTGCCTAATTCTTTTAGATGGTAAGTTAAATTGTTTGAGGCTTTTTCTATTTTTTGAAGAAGACCTGTATTGCTACAAACTACCCTCTTAGAATTGTTTTTGCTGCATTCCATAGATTTTGGAAAGTTATGTTTCCATTTTTATTTGTCTCAAAGTATATTCTGATTTCCTCTTTGGTTTCTTCATTGACTCCTTTGTTTTTTAGTAGCATGTTGTTTAATCCCTATGTCTTCGTTCCACTGTTGTGGTGGGAAACATACTTGATATAATTTCTACCCTCTTAATATTTGTTTAGGCCTATTTTGTGAATTAGTATGTGGTCCATTCTAGAGGATGTTACATGGGTCCTTGAAAATAATGTGTCATTTGTTGTTTTGATATGAAATTTCATGTAAAAATCTATGAAGTCCAGTTGTTCTATTGTGCAATTTAAAATTACAGGTGCATTATTGAGTTCATATCAATATGATTTGTTCAGTGATATCTGCAGATTGTCAAAGTCTCCTAGTGTTAAGGTATTACTGTCAATTTTTCCTTTTATGTTGTAGTATTTGCTTTATGCATTTAGGTGCTCCTGTATTGGGTTTGTATATATTAAGTGTAATATTCTCTTCTTTTATTGAACCCTTTATCATTATATAATGCCCTTCTTTGTCTTTTGTTGCGGTTTTTCTTTTAAAGTCTATTTGCCAGACATGAGTATTGCTACCCTGCTTTCTTGTCACATTCATTTGTACAGAATATCTTTTTCCTTATCCTCATATTCAGTCTGTTTGTATCTTTAGTTTTGTTGTGAGTCTCTTGCAAGTAGTATAGTAAAGAAACGTGTTTTCTGATCTAATCAGCTACCCTATTTCTTTTGACTGGAGCATTTATTCCATTGATATTTAAAGCAATTATTGATAGATATGTATTTATTGTCATTTATTACCTGTTTTCCAATTGTTTTGTTTTAGTTTTCTGTTCATTTCTTCCTTTTGTTTCTCCCACAGTGTTTGATGATTTTTTTTTTTTTTTTAGTAGTATGCTTGGTTTTCTTTCTTTCTTTTTTTTTTTTTGTATCTTTAGCTTTTGATTTGTGGTTACTATGGATTTCATATATCTTGACCTGTAAGTACATTAAATTGATTTTAACTGGTAGTCATTTAATTTCAAAGACATTCTAATAAACTTAGATTGTTTATTCCTCTCCCACAGGGTTTTTTTTGTTGTTGTTGTTATATTTTATATCTTTGTGCCTATCCCTTTACTTTTTTAATAGTTATAATTGCTTTTATATATATGTATTTTTGTCTTTTAATCTTCATACTAGCCTGGTTAAGTGACCTTTAATCTTTACTATATATCTGTCTTTTCTATTGGGATTTTTCCTTCCCTACAGATTTTTACTTATTTTCCATTTAGATAAGACCCTTCAACATTACTTTTAGAATAGGTTTAATATTGCTGAATTTTTTGGTTTTTACTTGTCTGAGAAGTTCTTATTTCTCCTTCTATTCTAAGTGATAATCATGCTGGGTAGAGTATCCTAGGTAGAAGGATTGTTGCTCTTAGCCCTTTGAATAGATCATGCCAATTCATTCTGACCCACAGAGTTTCTGCTGAGAAATCAGCTGATAGCCTTATTGGGGTTCCCTTGCATATGACTTTTTGTTTTAACTTTCTGCTTTTAGAATTCTTTCTTTGCATTTAACTCTTGATAGTCTAATTATGATGGAGAAGGCAATGGCAACCCACTCCAGTACTCTTGCCTGGAAAATCCTGTGGATGGAGGAGCCTGGTAGGCTGCAGTCCATGGGGTCGCTAACAGTCGGACACGACTGAGCGACTTCCCTTTCACTTTTCACTTTCATGCATTGGAGAAGGAAATGGCAACCCACTCCGGTGTTCTTGCCTGGAGAATCCCAGGGATGGGGGAGCCTGGTGGGCTTCCATCTATGGGGTCACACAGAGTCGGACACGACTGAAGCGACTTAGCAGCAGCAGCAGCAGCAGTCTAATTATGATATATCTTGGTGTGGGTCTTTTCTGGTTCATAGTTTTTGGGACCCTCTGTAATTCTTAAAGCTGGATATGTTTCCCTGTTTAGATTTGGGAAGTTTTCAGCCATAATTAAATACATTTTTTATACTCTTCGCTTTTTTTTTCTCCTTCTGGAACTGTATAGTGCAAATGTTGGCATGTTTGATGTTATCTCTGAAATTTCTTTATGTTGCACTTTTTAATTTACATTTGTCTTTCTATCTGCTTTTCTGATTAGATGATTTTCATTATTCTAACTTCCAGTTCACTTATGTAATCTTCTGTGTCATTTAGTCTGCTGTTCATTGCTTCTAGAGTGTGTTTTACCTCAGATAGTAAAATATCTTTTTTGATTGGGTCTTCTTTATATTTTCTAGTTCCTTATTAAAATGATTTGTGTTTATGTTGTTTATCTTCCCTAATTCTATTAATTAAGGAACTTAAAGTGCTGCACTCAATATGTCAGCAAATATGGAAAACTAAGCAGTGGCCACAGGACTGGAGAAAGTCAATTTTCATTCGAATCCCAAAGAAGGGCAATGCCAACGAATGTTAAAACTACTGCACAATTGCACTCATTTGACATGTTACCAAAGTAATGCTCAAAATTCTCCAAGCCAGGCTTTAACAGTACGTGAGCTGAGAACTTCCAGATGTTCAAGCTGGATTTAGAAAAGGCAGAGGAACCAGAGATCAAATTGCCAACATCTGTTGGGTCATCAAAAAAGCAAAAGAATTTCAGAAAAACATCTACTTCTGTTTCATTGACTACACCAAACACTTTGACTGTGTGGATCACAACAATGTGGAAAATTCTTCAAGAGATGGGAATACCAGACCACCTTACCTGCCTCCTGCAAAACCTGTATGCAGGTCAAGAAGCAACAGTTAGAACCAGACATGGAACACTGGACTAGTTCCAAATTGGGAAAGGAGTACATCAAGGCTGCATGTCATCAGCCTGCTTATTTAACTTATGTGCAGAGTACATCTTGAGAAATGCTGGTCTGGATAAAGCACAAGCTGGAATTAAGATTGCTGGGAGAAATATCAATAACCTCAGATATGCAGATGACACCACCCTTATGGCAGAAAATGAAGAGGAACTGAAAAGCCTCTTGATGAAAGTGAAAGAGAAAAGTGGAAATTCTGGCTTAAAACTCAACATTCAAAAAATGAAGATCATGCATTCAGTCCCATTACTTCATGGCAAATAGATAGTGAAACAATGGAAGCAGTGACAGACTTTATTTTCTTGGTCTCCAAAATCACTGCAGATGGTGGCTGCAGCCACGAAAATTCAAAGACACTTACTCCTTGGAAGAAAAACAATGACAAACCTAGACAGCATATTAAAAAGGAGAGACATTACTTTGCCTACAAAAGTCTGTATAGTCAAAGCTGTGGTTTTTCCATTATTTATTTATGGACGTGAGAGTTGGACCATAAAGAAGGCTGAACATGAAATAATAGATGCTTTTGAGCTGTGAAGTTGGAGAAGACTCCTGAGTGTCCCTTGGATAGCAAGGAAATCAAACCAGTCAATCCTAAAGGAAATCAACTCTGAGTATTTCATTGGAAAGACTGATGCTGAAGTGAAAGCAACAATAATTTGGCTACCTGATGCAAAGAGCCAGCTCTTTAGAAAAGACCCTGATGCTGGGAAAGATTGAATGCAGGAGAAGAAGGGAACAGAGGATCAGATAGTTGGATGGCATCATTGACTCAATGGACATGAATTTGAGCAAGCTCTGGGAGATGGTGAAAGACAGGGAAGCCTGGCATGCTGCAGTCCATGGGGTCACAAAGAGTCAGACAGGACTGCGCGACTGAACATCACAACAATTCTGTTAACTTTTATTAATAATGTTTTGAATTGTTTGTCTGGTATAATATTTATTTCTGTTTCAGTATTTATTTTTTAGGGCTTTCTCTGTTTCTTTCAGTTGAGAGCAGTTCTTATGCCTTTCCATTTTGCTTAACTTTCTCTGTCTCTGTCAATTTAGGTGAAATAGTTACCTATTTTTGTCTTGAAGGTATAATTTTATGTGTGAGTATCTCTATGTTGACTGCATGTACCCAGTATCTTTGGTGGGAGGGCTGGATTTGATGTGAACACTGTGACATCTATCCTCAGGATATGCTGTTAGGTATCACCTTGGTAGGGATTGTGTTTGCAATGGAAGAATAGAGCCTAGGCAGGATATGAGGTGGGACTTCCTCTCTACTCAGCGGCCATTTCTGCTCTGTCAGAGGGTGGAGTCTGTTACCATGTTGCTTGAGTGGAAACCCTGAGGGTTAGGCTTCAGCTAGGTCTGTTCCCTTTAAGTGTATGTTTTTCCTTCTCCCCTCACTGGGTCCTTTTCACCAGAGAAGTGGAGGGATGAGAAAAGTGGGACTTGGGCACTTAGAGTTCTAATGCTTTACTTGTATAAACATGGTGGCTCTGCTGAGATGCATCCTGTCATCGCATCTTTTCCTCTGTCATGTCTGCTCTAGATCTCGTCCTAGCCTGGGATATTGAGAGAGCATGGCTGGAGTGTTCACAGGACTTCAGCTGGGGCATGCAGCTAGGTGACTGCAAGAATTCCAGCCACTTCGCTGCCCTCAGAAATGTTGACTATTTTTGCACAGCTGCTTGAGTAGGCACCAACAGTGGTTTGTACCACACTACCTGGGCTTTGCCTTGGACCCAAGGTCACCCCTGAGTACCTAAATCAAGTCTTTCCAAAGTCCTGGCCACCCTAGATCTAGTGCCAGTCTGGAATATGGAGTGAGTTGGGTCAGGGTTTTCATTGCTTCAGATTGGGGAGAACGCTGAGCTGGCAGCTTCTAAGGCCAACCTCTTTCTGCCCTGCCTAGGGGCAAGCCAGTACCTGTATACTCCTCATGAGTAGATTCTAGGCTTTTGCAGCTTTTCATTCACTGCAATTCTCCAAGCCACCAAGGGGGCTTATCTGGGATGCCTGGTCTGTGGCTCAACCTGTACATTCCCCAAAGTTAGTGTCTACCTTGGTGATCTCTCTTTTCCTCTGACTCCCCTCACAGGGGTACAGGTCCCAGCCTGATCCTTTTCTCCCATCCTGCCCAATCACATGTGGATTTTTCTCACAGTCTGGTTGTAGAGGAGTCCTTTTCCCAGTTACCACTTAGTTTCCTGTGAACATTGTTCCATATGTAGATGTATTTTTTATGAGTTCACTGGAGGAGGTGAGCTCCATGTCCTCTTACTCAACCATACTCCCTCCAAAATTCTTTCAGCAATGTCATGATTTCCTGAAAATTATAATCTGAAAGTTTTTTTCTTGTTATTAGCCTGTAGCCTGCTCTTTACTCAGGGAAAAGAAAAACAAAATGTGTTTGCACTAGCTAAATATATTGTCTGAAACTGTTATGTCTAATATAGTTTATGTCACATATGGTACTCAGCCCAGTTCCAACACTATTTATATCATAAATAATATTAATTATAGGTATATAATTCATTGTTGTCTCATAGGATGAATAATAGACTGGAATTTAGGGGAACTACCTGTGCTGGTCTCAGTTGTGCCTCCAAGTGGCTGTGTGAATGTATATTTATCACTTAACCTTCCTAGAGATATGTTTTCTCACCTCTCAAATGGAAATATTTATCCAGATGAGTCATTTTCTAGGTACTTTGTTTATATATTTTTGTTTGTGTGTACATTTTCTCAGCGTAAATGTTGCCTCAAATAAAATCTTGTGTAGAACTCCCATATATAGAATAGATTAAAATAGAACTATTCTACTTGAAGCTACCTCAGTTTCATCAAACCATTCTGAACCATGTATCAGCTCTTAGAATAATTGTAACATTGTTTAAAATTCACTAGTTAGGATGTAAGATCATTCTGAATTTCCATGATTCTTATAGTTAAGCAATGTTGAGGCAATAGATCCAAATGAATCAATGAAGGTGAACCTTATCTTTATTCACAAGAATGGGAGAAACCATTGACTTATTTTGCAGTGCCTAACATAGGGAAGATTCATCCAAAGTATTTATTGTGGTAGACACAGCGTCAGATGTGGTGCATTAATTGTTGCAGCCTTATTTTCAAAAATTATCAGAGCTCTGTGTTTAATCAGCTACATGCTGTGCTAAAAATGAATTTGTCCCATTAAATTAAAAAAAAAAGAAGGGGCATCAAGAAATAAAGTATCACAGAGGAAGGCATCTGGAAAGGTCACTAAATTACTGGTGTAGGTGTAAGTGTATAATATGTGGTGGTGAAAATGTTTGAAGTTTTTACCGCAGTGAGTTTGTGGTGACCACATTACTTATAAGTGGCAGCAGCAGACATAAGTTATGCTGGTCTTCCCAAGGAAGTGGCAATAAAAATTTTATAGCACCCCATACCATCATCACATATTTTCCTTAAACCACTTATTTTCTTTGGATTTTGTCTTTTTTAATCCATCTCCATTTCTTCTTTCTGTATTTTGTTACTTAATGTAGAAATATGGCCTGTCTGGAATGGGTTGGGTCAAGAGCGTTTGAAAAGGACAGAGTGGAATCAGTTTTTGTTCCAGTTTGAAATTAATTCATTGGTGTGGGAAGCCCATAGTTTGTCAGCTGGTGGTTGTAATCAAGTATAAATTAGAAAAGATAAATGATAAACCATAATTTATAAGAACAAATGGGAAAGGCTTTTGGAACACTGGAATGGGGATAAAGCTATTAAATGGGGTTAATTGTTTTCACTAGGTCTGCTAGGTCAATGTGCTCGCTATAGTTGGTGAATGTACACTGTCCACTTCTCTGACTTAAAAAGATATTTGCTTTTGTTTTTTATATGGAATTTTTATTGGAATATAAGATTCACTGAAGCAGGTATCATGTATGTGACTCACTATTGTATCCATACTGCCCAAATGACCACCTGGCATGTAATATTTTCTCAGTAGTATTTTGAATGAATGGATGGATGAATGTAATCCTTATATATGACAAAGAAATGTACAGTTTTAGCTTTTATCAATGAGATTCTTGCTTTAATTCTTACAAAATACCTTCTCTCCGCCATAAAAACTTACAAGTCATTAACTCAAGATACATACAGAAGGACAACTTGGTTTGGGATGACCATGAAATGTATCAGAATGGAGCATTATGATACCTGGCAAGCAGACATGTCCATATGGCTAGATTAGGTACTTGAAGATAAACCCAGTTTTCCATGATGAAATGAAATTTAGCTGAGTATCCTGATAGGATGATAAACAGTAGTGAGTTGCACTCTAGGAAGACCATTAGTATTAAAGGGGGTAATCTAGATTGGGAAAAGAAAGAAAAAAGTAACATTAACAACAGAAATGGAGAGCAAATAGTTTCTGTCCTAGAGTCATTACTAATTCATTAATTTTCAATTAAGTATTTATGAGTACTACTGTTTATACAGAATTATTTGTCTTCAGTAAAGACAGTGTCCCAAATTCTCTGGACATTTAATTTTTACCAGATTGAACTTTTGTATCTTTAGCTTTATCTGAATTTCTGATCCTAACCCATCACACTCTCTGATGTTAAAGTTTAGTGCAATTTTTCTAACTTCTTTAAATCTTTTAAACTTTCATTCATCTGTTCAGTAAGTCAACAAAGAATTATTTAATCATGTAGTGTATATTACTGGGCACTCACACTATGTGATCAAAAAGATAAAGCTCCAACTATACTAGAACTTATAGGCCATTCTTTCCTATTCCCCTTACCCAGGCATGAAACACTGTTAAGACTTTTTTATGGAAAAGTGCTTCTCTATGACTTTTCAACCATGCATTTGCAGCCACCCAGCATCAGTTGGCTTCCATCTTTTCAGTATTCATTTTCATTGTTAACATAAGCTAAGTCAACAGGGAAAGAAGGATATGATGTTAATTCTATGAGTCAACTAGGTTCATCAAGGGGTGGCCAGATACTCAATCAAATATTATTCTAGATATTTCTATGAGTGTATTTTAACATGAGATTAACTTTTGAATTGTGAAAGTGAGTAAAGCAGGTTGTCTTCATCCCATCAGTCAAAGGCTTGAATAGAACAAAAAGGCTTACCTTCCTCTAAGTAAGTGAGAATTCTTCCAGCTTGATGGACTTCAAACTGGAATATTGTCTTCTTCCTGCCCTTGAATCAAAACTGAAACATCAGTGCTTCCTGGGTTTGGAGCCTGCTGACCTTTAGACTAGAATTGTTCCATTGGCTTTCCTGGTTTGCAGGCCTACAGAGTAAGACTGGGACTAAACCATCATCTCTTACTGGGTTGCCAGGAATTTACTTGTAGACCTCAGGATTTTCCCAGCTTCCACAATCACGTGAACCAATTCCTTACAATAAATGTCTTTATATACAGATCCTACTGCTTCTGTTTCTTCAGAGAATCCTGACTAAGACAAGGGACTCCTGGGGAGAAATACTACAAGTCCTCTCCCATAATCATACTTCTCAAGTCCAGTTTTCCTAAGGTAGCTTTGTTTAATGGTTTTTGCAAAATATAAGAACATAAAGTCAATACTCTTGCTTTCCTAATTATACCCATTATCAGATTTTATTCACTTTTTTATGAAATTAAGATAATGATTTTACCCAACTAATCTAATTGCTTACTTGAACTAAGCACACCTCTCTTCAAATGCAAAATTTCTACCAAATTTTGGACCTCTGAATTAACCATTTTGAGACATTAAATGTATGGGTAATTTCAGATACTGAAGCAATTCAGTGAGGGAGATTCTTTTTGACCCCAATATCTTGCCAATAGACCATACGAGTGGGACATTCACTGTTGACCACTAATGCACTAACCAATTTTGCATAGATATTGAACATGCCTCTAAATTATTGCACAAAGTAATATCACACATGTATATTTGTGTTTAAGACTATCTGCAGTTAAGACCATGAAATTTCAGCATTAGTAAAGTTCTGTCTCTCTTTCCTTTCTTCCTTCCTTTTTCCTCCCTCTCTCCTTCCTTCCTTCCTTTCTTTTGGTCTAGATAGTGACCAACTCATTTTTCATGCTATACTTTAGGCAGGAAGTGACAGGACTATCACACAGTGAAATCTTTAAAGGATCACTTTTACAGTGTCTATTACAGTATATTTAAATGAGTTGATGAAAATGTGACTAATATCTAATGTGACTATTTAAAGCATGGTAAGATTGTCATATCTCCTTCCTGTCTCTTCTGCCCCCACCTGTCTACTTCCAAAGAAAGTATCTTTCCCTGGATCATGATGATTTAGGTAAAAATGATTATTATAAGAATGCATTAAACTGGCCACAAAAGTGATAATACCAGTTCTTCCAGGCTATTGCACATCCTATTTCTGCTTTTAATGATTAATATTTTTTCAAACCTTTATATAATTAATATTACTCAGTAGGTATGGAAATGTTCACAGCACATTCATTCAAAAGAATGAAAATTTTTAATGGCTAAAATATAAAACTTTAAACAAATGAGTTTTTCAGATGATACTGTTTTGTACATCAAAGTAGATAATTTGAAACTGTGCACATTCAAATTTTGACTACAGATATCATCTTTAGTGGGTGCTTCACTAGCTACAGGGGTCTGGGAAAAATCATATTATTAATCAATATGCTTTAAGGACCTGAGAGCTTTCAGAGTTGGGTCAACCCAAGAGAAATGCTAAGAAGTAGATACTTTATTCTAATTATACCTGGTACAGGCTGAAAGTAAACCCATTTTGACAGGTATATCATTGTCAAATTGGTAGACCTCAGATTTCTTACTAATTTGATGCTATTACCAAACACTGCCTCACTGAATTCATGAAAAATGAGATAAAGGATAAAGGCAGAGAAAAGTAGGGCTTTGTGATCTCTACTTGCTATAAAGATTGCTATATTAAAAGAAAAAGAGGGTAAATGGAAACCAAACATGAGTTTGGTAAATAATGTAAATTGACTTTAACTTCATCTTTTTCCCTTATGGTCTTGATATCACATTATAATCCATGTTTCTTTCATGGTTGTTGGTTGCCCAGTCATGTACAACTTTTCATGATCCCATGGACTGCAGCACGCCAGGCCTCCTTGTCCCTCACCATCTCCTGGAGTTTGCCCAAGTCCATGTTTCTGACAGCTAATATATTGTCTACATTGTTCAGGACTAGTTCAAGATATGGACAGATAGGAGATGTAGACATACAATATCAATGATTCCAGCTGGAAGTGTACCAGAGAGGAGGGAGCTAAAATTGACTGGCTCAATTCAGTGGGAGGAAGGAGAGGAAGGGAGTGCTCCTTCACTGGGATTAAGCATGAATTCTGTGACATATTCTTCTTGGCTGGAATTAGAGCCACTCTAATAATGTTTGCTAGACAAAACATGTTATTAATGAGTGGATAGAAGCTCACAATCATTTGTTGTATTTGTTCAATCTCTAAGTTGTGTCTAACTCTTTGCAACCCAATGGACTGCAGTACACCAGGCCTCCCTATCCATCAGTATCTCTCGGAGTTTGCTCAAGTTCATGTCCATTGAATTGGTAATGCTATCCAACCATCTCATCCTCTGTCACCCCCTTCTCCTCCTGCCTTCAATCTTTCCCAGCATCAGGGTCTTTTCTAATGAGCCAGCTCTTTGCATCAGGTGGCCAAAGTATTGGAGCTTCAACTTCAGCATCAGTCCTTCCAATGAATATTCAGGATTGATTTCTTTTAGGATTGACTGGTTTGATCTCCTTGCAGTCCTTGGGACTTGCAAGAGCCTTCTCCAGCACCACAGTCATGGTTAAGCTCTAACATGGAGTAATTGAGATATCCTAAAAAGTGGGTGGATCATACTATCCAGGAAACACAAAGTATTAATAGTTGATAATCACAGATTTCCCAAGGCAAGAAGGCAGCACGAAATCTGGCAGCAAGGACACTGCAGTCCCAAAATTTAGGACTTCAAGCAAGACTTTCCTTTTCTAAAGACAGGAAAATATAAGGCAAGGGCCAGTGCTTAGGTTGCAAAAACTACTAAGGTGGAGATAAAGTTGCTAGGAGCAAGGCAGGAATGTAGCGGGGATGGGGTTCTTGTGGCTAAGTGGCCTCAGTCAAGGGGAGTGTATAACATAAAAAAAGAGAAAGAAAGAGGATGCTTTGCATATGTTTCATGTTTATTACCAGTTTTCAGTTACTTAGTTAAATAACTTTTGAAAAATGGGGTTTAAATTATGTATCAATTCCCTCAACGGGTGGTATAAGCCACATTTTTTAAAGTAGCATTTGACATCAGGGAGAATCCAATGAACAAGGTAGTCCTGGGTTAACTTAAATAGTGGCTGCTCAGCAGCTTTTTGTTTTCCTCACTTTGTACCATATTTTGTCTGCTATCTAAATATATAAACACTGAATCCCAAAGAGTTTTAGCCTTTTGAGGGCTGCCTTAGACTGGGTTCTTCAGAAAGCAGCCTGATGTGAATTCTTTATTAGGGGGTACAATCTCACAGAGAAGGGATAAGTGAAAAGGTGAGGCAAGGAAGTAGGAAGAACCAGTGCAGGAATAGAACTGGTCACCACTTGATGTCAAGAGCTTGCTTGAGTCCATAGGACTGTCATCTGAAAATCTATATAAACAACTACTTCTCTTGACAGTAGATCCAGGGACTTAAAGGGGAATATAGCCCCCAGCACCCATTTCTGGTCAAAGTTAAGTGCATGGGGCCTTAATTTTCCCCCTACACTTCACAGTGGTTCTAAAAATGTCCCTGGTTTCTTATACCATGGCCAAAATCGTGATACCTCAGAAAAACAGGATAGGTGCTATCAGGTTTGCCCATATGAAGTAGATCAGACCCCACCTGGAACAGCTTGTCCTAATGGAGGTGGTGGTGGTTTAGTTGCTAATGCTCAGTCATATCTGACTCTTTTGGGACCCCATGGACCAGGCTCCTCTGTCCATGGCATTTCCCAGGCAAGACTACTGGAGTGGACAGCCATGCCCTTCTCCAGGGGATCTTCCTGACCCAAGGATTGAACCCACATCTTCTGCATTGACGGATGGATTTTTTACAACTGAGTCACCAGGGAAACACATCCTGGTGGTAGCTGGGGCTTTACCAAATGGCCAAACTTAGGAAATATCTGATATGTTAGTACAGAACTATTCTATTTTTCAGTTTCACTTTACTGAATTATTTCCCCATGCACTGAAGTTCAGTTACCTAATAAGTATATCTGTAGTACTGGTTAGGATTTTTTTGGTGTAGTTACAAATAATGTAAACATTGAGAGAGAGAAGATGAAGAGCTGACATGTCGGTAGTAATGTGTAGGATTCTCTTTCTCTACAGTTTCTCTTTAACTTAGTCTCTATCTCCCTTGCCTTGTCATGACTCTCCCCTTCCCTCTTTTCTCCTATTCTCCCTTAATGATCAGTCATAGCAGCTTCTCTCATTGTTTCATTCCCAATTTTCTGAATGGATATTTACAATATTTTGATAAATTCATTTTTTCTATTAATTTTCATTGTATTTCTATAGTTATTTATTCTCTTTTTGAATTGATCTTCAAAGGATAGTGACTGTTTTGGCACTAAGCCAGTCTCTAAAGGAGTTAATCTGTTAACTAACACGTACACAGTTTAAAGAAGTTTCCTAAGAATGATTTTGTGAAGGTAAAAAATCATAAAGGTAGAAAATTTGTGGGCATGAAAGTGCTAATTTTTTAGGACAATTCTTCTATGAAGTGTGAAAACTTTTGATAGTGATTTGGAGTTTTACTTTATAGCTTATTTTGTATTTGCCTTATTTGACATCCAGATTTCTGCCTATTTAATTTCCACAGGGCTCTCTTTAGTTTTTTCTTTTTCCACTGCTTTGTTTCTTTTTACTTGTTCTCTCTCATTTCTCTTCTCTCAATGTCCACTTACATCTCCTTATTTATTTTCTCTTTCTCTTGACCTCTTCTAGTTATTTTCATCATCTTATTTCCCACTTTTCCTCTCCCAGTTACTCTGTTCCCACCTTTCAAAAAATTTACTTACTGCTTTTTTGATTTAGTATCTCTGGATTACTCAAGAGAGCTTAGGTTAGGATGAAATACATGTGTAATTTTCTGTACACAAGTTTGAATAAAAGCAAAAGAAAAAATTAAATTGGAATGGGATTGAATAACTTACATATATCATACAAAATTGCTGTCACTTGATATTTACAAAACAAATGACCACAATATTTCTGCCCTTCTGAGTTTTGTAAACCTTCATGTAAACTTGGAGACTGAGAGTGGTTTAGCTTCCTTGTTCCTAATAATAATTTTCCATAGCCCTGTGTATGTGTGTGCACACACACATGCATGCATATTTGTGCATAGTAGATTTATTTTGTGACTGACTGAATGTAGTTCCATCACAAATGGATCACATACAGATTTGATAGCTTATTGCCAACTGGAACAAGATTCCCTTGTGATATTGCTTAGAGTCAAATATGAGTGGCTAAACACACAGGTATGTTAAATCTTGCTACTTACTTTCCAAAGTTAGAAAATAGATTGGTTTTCAGGTGATTTTGCCTTGGCCTATTTCAACCATTTCCATTGAGGAAAGAATTGTAGAAAGCCTTCTTTGTTCTATTATATGATTGGGTTGATGAAAGGAAATGTTCAGATTACATTTTGAAATGTTCAAAATGCCAGATGATTGATTTTTAAGAAACATTTTAATTGAAACACAGCATATAAACAGAAAAGTACAGAAAACATAAGTATAGAGCTCCATGAGTTTTCCAAAAGTAACAAGCACTCAGATTAAGAAGCAAGATATTTCTAGCACCCTAAAAGACCACTCATGCCCCAGCCAACTTCTTTCCCTCCACCCCAAGATAACCACGAGCTTGACTTTTTAAATTCTATTGTCATAGATAAGTTGTGCTTATTTTTGAACTTTATATAAATGCAGCAATGCAATATATACTGTTTTTTTCAATGTTGTATGTGAGAGCCATCCACATTATAGTAGATGGCAACACTTTTTTATGTTATGTAGGAACCTAATTGTATAATTGCTAAGCACCCCACTCCAGTACTCTTGCCTGGAAAATCCCATGGATGGAGGAGCCTGGTAGGCTGTAGTCCATGGGGTTGCTAAGAGTCGGACACGACTGAGCGACTTCACTTTCACTTTTCACTTTCATGCATTGGAGAAGGAAATGGCAACCCACTCCAGTGTTCTTGCCTGGAGAATCCCAGGGACGGGGGAGCCTGGTGGCTGCCGTCTATGGGGTCGCACAGAGTCGGACACGACTGAAGTGACTTAGCAGCAGAGAATGCCTACATTCAACTTTCACAAATATTGCCAAAAATACTCCAAAGTGCTTGTGCCAATTTATATTCCCACAAGCAATATATGAGAGTTTCTAGTCACTCTATATTCTTCCCAACATTTTGTATTTGAAATATTTTTTTAAATTACTTTTTAAAATTGATAATATATATATAACATAATTTGCCATTTAAAAATGTAAATTTACAACTCAGTGGCATTATAGTCACACTGTTTTGCAACCATCAGTATATCCATATCCAGAATATTCTCATCATCCCAAACTGAAACTCTGTACCTATCAAACTATAACTCCACAGTCTTCTCTTCTACCAGCTCCCATTAACTGCTATCCTTTTTCTGTCTGTATAAATGTGACTATTCTAGATACTTCAGATAAATGGAATTGTATATTTGTTCCTTTGAATCTGGCTTAATTCACTTAGCATAATGATTTAATAAATGTTCATCCATATGGTAGTTTGTATCAGAATTTCATTCCTTTATAAGGGTTCATTCCTTTTTAATATTCAATCATTGCATGTACCACATTTTGTTTATCCATTCATTTATCAATTGATCCTTGGGTTATTGCTATCTTTTGGGTATTGTGAATCATGCAGCTCTAAAAATGGGTGTACAAATATGTGTTTAAATCCCTGCTTTCAATTCTTTTGGGTGTAGACCTAGAAGCAGGATTGTTGGGTCATATGGTAATTCTGTTTTTAATTATTTGAGATACCCCTGTAGCAGTTTTTTAGTTCCATTCATTTTGGTATATGTATATAATGGTACTTCTTTATAAGTTTAATTTGCCTTTCTTTCCTAACTAATAAATTTGAGGATTTTCATCTGTTTATTAGCCATTTGTATATTCACTTTTCTATTGGGTTGTCCACATTTTTCATACTGCTTTATAGGATTTTTTATATATTTTGAATATAAGTCTATAATACAATAAAAGAACTACAAATCTCTTCACACATGATGGTTGAATTTTCACCATCTTAATGATGGTTTTAATTAACAAATATTTTTAATGTTAATATAGTCCAGATTATCAATATTTCTTTTATGCCTGGCTGGTTCTTTATGCTTTCTTTTTAAAATTTTGATATTGAAATATAGTTTATTTACAATGTTGCATTGTAGTTTCTGTAGTACTTGAGGTGTTGTAGACTGGACTGATCTGTTTCATTCTTCTTTCAGAGGAATTCTTTTGATCTGTTGATTGGGAGTGATTCCTCTGCTTCATTTTACTTAGATTTCTCTGACTCTATGAGTTGAGGAGAAACAGTAATGTACTGTTCTCTTGGAGGACTGCTTTTATGCAGGAACGTGCCTGTTTAGCCTGTGAGAGTCCAATATTTTTGGTGTGAGGGCTATTTTTAGTACAGATGTCTGCCATGTCTTTCCTCAGTGTGTGCTGGCCTTTATTCCCTTGACAGGGGTGTAATTGCTATTGTCTTGACCACAGTTTGAACCAGATATTGAAGGGGTCCTCCTCTTTGCTCTGTGCTTGTCAACAGTCTTGCCAATAATGGGGTCTGCACCCTGGTTATTGGAGTAGAAACCCCCAGATCTGTCTCTGAGCTTTGGCATGATAAAGGTGAGACTGATGTGCTCACCCTGGCAGAGGAGCCACTGAATATTCCTCTGCTGTATTTCTCCACTGAAAAACATGCTATGTGCTGTTTCCTGTCACCCAGTGTGCAAGTTCACAAAGCACACTCTTGTTGGCACTGCCCTCAGCCCCACCTCAACCGTGGAAACGCAGGCAGTTGGCTAGTGTTTCCCTCAGGTGCTTTACTCACAAAGTCACCAGCACAGATCAGTTGTTGCAGATCCACTGAAGTGAAGCACTGGGACCACTGTAGTCACACGCCTGGACCCATGTGGGAATTCCAGCATCAGCTCAGACCCAGATCCTGCCTGCCTCCCTGCGCTCATGCAGCAAATCCTGTAGCTGCTAACTCTAGACCTGCCCCAGCCACTGCATTTACAAAGCTGCCTGAGGTGGGGTGAATCTTTGGATCTCACAGCCACTTAGACAGTCCTTAGACTTCAGCTCAGCTTCCGAAATTGCCAAATCCTATGGCCACTGGGGATTGGCTCAGGTTTCAACCCGTCTCCAAGTGTAAGCAACCTGAAGGGGCTTGTGAACTCCCAGAGCTTTGTTGAGGTGGAGTTGAACCGACTATGAACCCACCTAGAATGATGTTGCTTAGGCAGGGCAGTGTCTCTCCCTTTACTCACCGAGGCTTCTGTGGAGGACCCAGGATCTGTTCTGTGTACAACATTAGCCGCAGCTCAGCTCACACTCCAGTCCTTTCAGGCCATTGATGCACAGCCAACCATGCTCCTCTCCCGTGGCCTGCCTGCCAAAGTCCAGGTTTCAGCATCTAGCCCCTGGGATTACCAGCCAATGTGTTTTGGGCTGAGGAGTGTAGGGAGGTGGCCAGGACGATCTGTACTGGTCTCTGTCTGTTCTCCCTGCTGTAATCTATCTGCTGCACTCTCCTCTGAGTTTCTGAAGCTCCCTTTCTGTCCTGGCTGATCTCCCAGCTAGTCAAGGGTGTTCCCAGAGTGAGTAAACCTTTCCTCTTTTTTTGTTTTGTTTTAATAATCAATGGATCAGTTTATTGTTATAGGTAACTTACTCACAGGGTGAGATCAGGGGGCCCATGAACCAGAAGCATTCACAGCTGCCCCCGACACAGCTGAAGGACGATTGGGACAATTTCACAGTTAACCTAGGGTCTGGGGGGTACATGCTTGGAAACAGGAAGTGCATTTCTAAGTCAAGATTTATGAATGGGCAGCTAGTCTTATGGGCACTGGGAATACCTCAGTGAAGGTCTTCATTATTATTTAAAGACTAATTGAGCCTAGAGGTAAACCTTTCCTCTTTCACAGCTCCCTCCCAGGGGGCTCAGGTCCTATCTTTCCCTCTTCCTTTTTTTTTTTTTTTTAAACCTTTTGTCCTACTTGGTTACATGGTGATCTTTCTTGCCACTTTGGTTGTATGAGATCTTTCCCCAACATTCAGTATATTTTCTATAAGAATTGTTCTGTTTATAAATGTAATTTTGATTTATCTGTGGGAAGAGGCGAGCTTCCTGTCCTTCTATTCTGTTATTTTGATCTCTTCTTCCTATGCCTTGTGTTTAGAATATATTATTTGATACTTAAACTCATGTAGATACTGTTCTATGCTATACTTTAAAGGCTTTGTCATTTTACTTTTCAGATTTATATGCAGAATATATCTAAAATTTATTTTTTACAGTATGAGATTAAAGTCAATATTTCCTGTTTTCATGCATATGACCAATGGGCCTTTTCTACTTGTCAGGAAAGACTGTCATTTATCCAGCTTAACATGGTTCATCTTGCCTTTGATATAAATCAAATTCCTTTATATGGATCTGTTTCTGGGACTATTACTGTGATCTTTCTTTTTGTCTGCCGTAATAGAAAACCCCTTGTCATAAATATGGTAGTTATGTAGGTCTTAATATAAGTCTTCAGATTTTGTTTATCTTTTAAAGATTGTCTCAGTTATTCTTGATCATTTGCATCTATATGAAACTGTTAGAATCAACTTGCCAGTTTCTACAACTAAAACCCAGTTAGCTTTGATTTGGATTGCATTAAAATTATAGCTTTATATATACAGAATTTTCATATTTACAATATTAAAGTTCTAGTCTATGATATGGTATATTCTTTCTTTTACTTAGGATTCTTTGATATGTCTCAATATCTTACACATCATTACTGTTTTATATGCGCTTGTTTTATTAGTCATTGAGAAAGATTAAAATTTTACTCTCTGTGGATTTGTCTAATCTATCATTTTTGTTGTTCTGTACATTTTTCCTTTATATAAAGAATTAAGTAGTAAAATTTGGGGACTGTTACATCTTTTTATGCATAGAGCCCTTTATCATGATAAAATATCTATATTTTCAACATTGCTTTTGGCATGGCCTACAAATTATCTGAAAAATTATCTGTTTTGGTATTCAGAAAATTTCATTTACTTTTATTTCAAAAAGATATTTTGACTAGCTGTAGAGCCCTAGATTTGAAGTTTCATTGCATTATCTTGTCTTTTACTTCATTTCCTTTGGGAAGCCAAAGAATATTCAATGGAGAAAGGGTAGCCCTTTCAATAAATGGTGTTGCGAGAACTGGAAAGTCACATCAACAAGAGTGAAACTAAACCACTCTTACACCATACACAGAAATCAAATACAAATGGATTTTAGACTTGACTATAATACCTAAAACCATAAAAGTCCTAGAAGAAAACATAGATAGGAAACTTTTTGGCATCTATCTTAGCAATATCTTTCTGGATATGTCTCCTGAGATAAGGGATACAAAATAACAAAATTAAATGGACTATATCAAACTCAAAAACTTCTTCACAGTAAAGGAAATAATCAATAAAGCAACTGTCCAAATGGAAGAAGATATTTGAAATCATATATCTGCTGCTGCTGCTTCTAAGTTGCTTCAGTTATGTCCGACTCTGTGCGACCCCATAGACGGCAGCCCACCAGGCTCCTCTGTCCCTGGGATTCTGCAGGCAAGAATACTGGAGTGGGTTGCCATTTCCTTCTCCAATGCATGAAAATGAAAAGTCAAAGTGAAGTCGCTCAGTCGTGTCCAACTCTTCGCGACCTCATGGACTGTAGCCTATCAGGCTCCTCCATCCATGGGATTCTCCAGGCAAGAGTACTGGAGTGGGGTGCCATTTCCTTCTCCATCATCTAATAAGGAGTTAATATCTAAAAATACAAAGAAGTCATACAATACCAAAAAAAAAAAAAAAAAAAAAGAAAACCTGATTTAAAAACTGGCAGAGAGCTGAATAGATATTTTCCAAAGAAGACAGATAGATGGCCAAAAGGCACATGAAAAGATACTCAGCATCAATAATTATTAGTGAAATGGAAATCAAAACCATAATCACAATTTATCTCATACCCGTCAGAATGGCCAGAATGGCTATTATCAAAAAGAACACAAATAACACGTGTTGGTGAAGATGTGGAAAAAAGAGAACTCTTGTAAGTTGTTGGTGGGAATGTAAATTAGTATAGTCACTACTGTAAACATATTGAGATACCTCAAAAAATAAAGAATGGAACTATCATATGATGTAACTGTTCCACTTCTGAGTATTTATCTGAAGAATACCAAAATGAAATAGATACATACACCCTTGTATGAATTTCAGGATTATTTATAACAGCCAAGATATAGAAGCAACCTAAGTGCCTGATGAATGGATGGATAGATAAGATGTTGTATGCACAAACACAGATAGACAAGACAGAGAGAAGTACAAACACACACACAGGAACAATTCTCAGCTATGAAAAATAAAATTTTGCCACTTTTGACAACATATATGGACCTTCATAGTATTATGATAAATGAAATGTTAGATGGAGAAAGACAAATACTGTGTAATTTCACTCACACGTGATATATAAAAATAAAGACCACGCCAAATACTGAGTGTAATGTGGTTACCGCAGGGATAGAAGTGTATAAGGAAAACAAAATGGGTAAAGGGAGTCAACTCTATGATGATGAATAGAAACTAAATTTTTATTGTGTAGCATACTTTAGTGTATATAGAAGTAGAAATATAATACTCAACATATCAAACATATGTTTTAAGCAAATGTTACCTCAATAAATTAATCATTTGGCTATATTTGTGTGGGTCTATATCTAGATTCTATTCTATTCCAATCATCAGTATGCATATTCCTTGCCAGGTCCATACTATCTTGATTATTACAGTGTACTTTTTAAAAATATTTTATTATCAGAGTGAGTCCTCCAACTGTATTTTTCTTTTTCAAAACATCCATTGTTATTCTTATACCTTTGTTTTTCTAAATAAATTTTCAAGTCAGTTTTTCTCCATCTACAAAAATCTTGGAAGGATTTTCATTAAAAATGCATTAAGTACACAGGCCAATTTGTGGAAATTTGACATCTTGACTATATGGGCCATGTTTTCTTACATCTTGACATATCTAGTAGTTTTATTTACTGTGGTAGTGAATATTCTAAATGTTACATTGTTAAAAAAAATAAATATTACATTGTTGAATGTCTGAATCTTTTCATCCTCTCTGAATGATGTTGGATTTTGTTTTCAGAAAAGAGAAATAAGTTGCAAATGAATTTGATGCCCCAAAGCCTCTTTTTAATATTTTCCAAGGGAATTCTAAGTTAAGCTTTACTCCATGGAAGAGTTCAACTGTACTACAACGGAGTGATTTCTCTGAAACTTCCAGTGAATGTCACTAGTATCAACAATGTCTCTCTGTTCTGGCTGGTTGGAACTTTTTAATCACTTCTATGAACTCTAGATACTACTTAGTTTACATCTGTCTAGTGATTTTGTGTGCAGCCATATAAGGTTTTATGTTATGCATTTGAAAGTGATAGCTATATAAATATCTGGAGCTTTTATTCTGCATAGCTCTTGCTTTTCCAAAATTCTGCCTTAAAATTTCCAGCCTCTTCAGTATCTCTGAACTCTAAACTCGTCAACTCAACAAGGCCACTGAGGATTCTTTGGATTCTCTGTATCTATACCTTCATTGTGGAAATTGCCTCCAGGTTGAAAGCTGGAGCTCACATGGGGCTCACCTTTTTAGTTTCCCTTCACTCAAGGATCCCAGTTCAATGCTAATTCATTGTCCAATGTGTGGATATACTTGGTAAAGTTTTCTAATTATTTATGGTGGGAAAACTACAGTATAGCCAGAACAGATGTCACATAATAGTTTGCTGCTTAAAATTGTCATTAATTGGGATAATTGCCAGCAATTCTCTTTGTGAATTTTCATTAGATTAACTACAAAGTTCAGTTCAGTTCAGTTCAGTCGCTCAGTTGTGTCCGACTCTTTACGACCCCATGAATCACAGCACACCAGGCCTCCCTGTCCATCACCAACTCCCGGAGTTCACTCAGACTCACGTCCATCGAGTTGGTGATGCCATCCAGCCATCTCATCCTCTGTCGTCCCCTTGTCCTCCTGCCCCCAATCCCTCCCAAAGGTAATGCTAGTAATATTAATTTGATCAATGAAAATAAAATTTCCTAATTATAACTATAGGCAACTTATCCCTTTGGGCTAATCTAGCACAGTTGCACCATTTTTGCTGTGTTCATATACAGTGTACAGTGACACATCCTTCCATACCTTGTATATTCTCACTTAATTTGTCCAAGTCTTCTCAGTTCAAATAAGAAGACTTCCGTAATTGTGTCTCAAACTTGAATATTTCCATCATCCCGAAAGTTAATTCAACAGCAGGACTCTTCCAGGGACTTCCTTGGTGGTCCAGTGGTTAAGACTTCATCTTTCAATGTAAGTGGGTCAGGTTCGATCACTGGTCTGGGAGCTAAACTCCCACATTACCTGGGCCCAAAAAACAAAAACATATGAAACAGAAGCAATATTGTAACAAATTCAATAAAGACTTTAAAAATGGTTCACATAAAAAAATCTTAAAAAAGTGAGACTCTCCATGCTTAATTCATGTGGTACCATTCATATAGACTCCACTCATTGTAGAGGTCTTTGGCATAAGACAAGCTGGTATGAACACTTTAAATGTTTAAGTGTCATGCAAGACAATGAGAAATTGAAGAACTATTCCAGTTTAAAGCAGACCAAAGAGACATGACAACTAAACCTAATCCATGATTTTAGTTTGGATACTTGATTTAAAAAAATTGAAATGAAGGAAAATATTGGCAATATTTGAGTATAGGGCTTATATTAAAATGACAGTGAAATTACAGAAATTAAAATATTAAGTGAAATTTTCTAAGTTTGATAATTTTTACTTTTTTGTATAAAAGAATATCCTTTTTCTTGGGGGATATATGCTGTAGTGGAAGAGTAAATACATGTGTGTGCATGTGCAGACCAATGAGATAAAATGTTAATATCTGGTGAATCTAGGAAAACATTGGTAGAAATAAATTTATCATTAAAATTTTTATATCTTAAAACTTGTTTTAAATATAAAAATGCTGAAAGCAAACCAAATAAAACCAAAACATAACACTCTTCTTGCAAAAGAAAATAGATCTATATGTCAGATTTGCTCTAGTATCTGATCAGTCCATAGAACATTTTTTATATTTTTGGATCCTCATAGTATCCACTATCTTTATAACACAAGCTTGATTAGAGTATGTTTTGTCTTGTTTTCCAATGTGTGCATCTTATTTTTCACAATCGGATAGGCTACTATAGGATATGTTCTAGTCTCTGTCTGATTTATATATTCCCTTTGCAGTAAGGAAGGTTTTGAGCACAAAGAATTTAGTGAATAATTCTTGAATTTGGTAAGTTTGCATGAATTTTATAGCTTGGCCAAATGATAACTTTGTCTGTTGCAGTCTGGGAGTATCTGTTATCATTTGTACTGAAGTTTTACTTCCTAAGTAATTAAGACAGTCATTTATTCCTTCTCCTTTTTAAATGCTTCTAAGATTTGGAGAAACTCAAAGGGAGTTTTGCCAGGATGAAGAAGTATTCTAGAGCACATGAAGAGGTCACTATTTTTTTTTTTTTTTAATATAAAGTAGGTCATTCTCTCTGTACTTTCATCCCTAGGCCCAGTTAGAGATTCAAAAGTGGAACCTTACTGAGTTGTTCTAACTGAAAGAGCATGAACAAAGCACTAAATATTAGTGAAGCTCAAAAAATTTCAATAGAGGAACCTCTTTTATTTTTAACTGTCAAAGGACCTAGTAACATTTAACTAATGTTTTATTTTTATGGAATGTCTACCAAGAATATTGGAGGGGCATTCAGAAGGGTTTCTTGTATTGGGCTAGTTCAGAGCTGTAATCGATCTTAAAAATTCAGAGTAGCCATGTTTGTTACCAGTATAGTACATACATTTCATCATCAAAGCCATACGCATTGGATCTGTCCTGGTAATTCAGACAAGTGTAAATAGTAATGGGACAAGTTAGCCTAAACTAAGGATGTGATTTCATTTTGACTAGGTCACTATGTGTCCTGGGCTGTTTTGTATCCACTCATCCAAATAAGAGTAACAATTAATTATCCATGATGAATAGCCAGCTCTGCTAGCTTCTTGGAAAGAAATTATATATATTATATATAATGTATATATTTGACAAATTGATTTGTTTATATTTAAAATGGCAACTCACTCCAGTATTCTTGCCTGGAGAATCCCATGGACAGAGGAGCCCAGTGGGCTACAGTCCACGGGGTCGCAGAGTCAGACACGACTGAGCAACTTTGCTCACTCACTCACTCAGGATATATAATGTATTGCTTTGGTATATGTATATATTGTAAAATAATTACCACAATCAAACTAATTAACATACCCATCATGTCTCATAGTTACCATATTTTTATGAACAGTCACCTTATCAAAAAGTAATCATCCCCTCAAAATTTATTTTAAATTGATTTGTAGCAGCAAACAAATATAAATACTGATATGGCACAAAAATTATTTATCTGTGTAGAATCTTGTTAGGAAAAGACATATTGCTTTATGAATATAGAACTTAAGCAAAGGGAGTTGTTAAGAGCTCTCACTTGCAATGAAAATATTCTCATATTTGTCTTCTATATGAATATTTTGCTTCAAGAGGTGAGAATTTTTCTACAGCTATGTTACTTAAAGTATAGACCATGAATAATGTTACTTATTTTCAGAATTTAGAATGCTAGAAAGAGCTTTGGTTCCACTGTAAACAAAAAATAAAGTTAGACTAGTTACTAAATCATAAATTTTCTTGAATCTATTAGAGAATATAGGTTGAAGAACAACCAAACAGCCTGAAATCTAAGGAAATAAAGGATCTTCCAAGGGGAGATAAGATGCAAATACTGGATCACATCTGGAAGAGCACTGGATTAAAGAGAGGCTAGGTGCCATATAAATAAATTTTATTTTATTTTTTTAATTTTATTTTATTTTTAAACTTTACATAATTGTATTAGTTTTGCCAAATATCAAAATGAATCCATCACAGGTATACATGTGCTCCCTTTCCTGAACCCTCCTCCCTCCTCCCTCCCCATATATATAAATTTTAAAACCAGGTAATATGTTAAAGAGAATTCTAAGGACTGATATGGATGACAAGGTGAAAATATAGAACCCCGGGGATCCTGGACAAAAATACAGTTTGCATACACCTGTAACCTTTATTCCATGAGTGCTCATTGTGAACTAGAGTTGGTAATATGAAAAAGCCTCTGTCAGTGGTATTGGGGGAAAAAATAAGGATTTATAGAAAATACTCGATAAATCCAAAGGAGAGATAAATAGAAAACGGCAAACAAAGAACTGAAGGAAGAGATAGTAGATCATAATCCAACAATATAAGTAATTATATCAAATGTAGATGGTCTAAGCATAAAAATTAAAAGGCAGAGATTGTTATTTAGCTTATAAGATATCCACCTCATGTATAAAGATATAAAATGTTATAAAGTAAAAGGGTAGAAAAAGACACACCATGTAAATAGAAAAGTTCAAATTTGATAGACATTTTTGGCTGAAAATCAGCAAAATATAGAATAAAGGGACAATAAGACCAGGAGCTGACTGTGGCTCAGATCATGAACTCATTATTGCCAAATTCAGACTTAAATTGAAGAAAGTAGGGAAAACCACTACACCATTCAGGCATGACCTAAATCAAATCCATTATGATTATACAGTGGAAGTGACAAATAGATTCAAGGGATTAGATCTGATAGACAGAGTGCCTAAAGAACTATGGATGGAGATTTGTGACATTGTACAGGAAGCAGTGATCAAGACCATGCCCAAGAAAAAGAAATGCAAAAAGGCAAAATGGCTGTCTGAGGAGGCCTTACAAATAGCTGAGAAAAGAAGAGAAGTGAAAGGCAAAGGAGAAAAGGAAAGATATACTTATTTGAATGCAGAGTTCCAAAGAATAGCAAGGAGAGATAAGAAAGCCTCCTTCAGTGATCATTGCAAAGAAATAGAGGAAAACAATAGAATGGGAAAGACGAGAAATCACTTCAAGAAAATTAGAGATACCAAGGGAATATTTTATGCAGAGATGGACACAATAAAGGACAGAAATGGTATGGACCTACCAGAAGCAGAAGATATTAAGAGGAGGTGACAAGAATGCACAGAAGACCTGTACAAAAAAGATCTTCATGACCCAGATAATCATGAAGGTGTGATCACTCACCTAGAGCCAGACATCCTGGAATGTGAAGTCAAGTGGGCCTTAGGAAGCATCACTACAAACAAAGCTAGTGGAGGTGATGGAATTCCAGCTGAGCTATTCCAAATCCTGAAAGATGATGCTGTGAAAGTGATGCACTCAATATGCCAGCAAATTTGAAAAACTCAGCAGTGGCCACAGGACTGGAAAAGGTCAGTTTTCATTCCAGTCCCAAAGAAAGGCAATGCCAAAGAATGCTCGAACTAGCACACAATTGCACTCATCTCACACGCTAGTAAAGTAATGCTCAAAATTCTCCAAGCCAGGCTTCAACAGTATGTGAACCATGAATTTCCAGATATTCAAGCTGGATTTAGAAAAGGCAGAGGAACCAGAGACCAAATTGCCAACATCCACTGGATCATCGAAAGAGCAAGAAAGTTCCAGAAAAACATCTGCTTTACTGACAACACCAAAGCTTTTGACTGTGTGGATCACAACAAACTGTGGGAAATTCTTAAAAAGATGGAAATACCAGACCACCTGGCCTGCCTCCTAAGAAATTTGTATGTAGGTCAAGAAGCAACAGTTAGAACTGGACATGGAACAACAAACTGGTTCCAAATCAGGAAAGAAATATGTCAAGGCTGTATATTGTCATCCTGCTTATTTAACTTATATGCAGAGTATATCATGAGAAATGCTGGGCTGGAAGAAGCTCAAGCTAGAATCAAGATTGCCGGCAGAAATATCAATAACCTCAGGTATGCAAATGACACCACCCTTATGGCAGAAAGTGAAGAAGAACTAAAGAGCCTCTTGATGAAAGTGAGAGAGGAGAGTGAAAAAGTTGGCTTAAAGCTCAACATTCAGAAAACTAAGATCGTGGCATCCAGCCCCATCACTTCATGGCAAATACTGGGGAAATAATGGAAACAGAGAGAGACTTTATTTTGCAGGGCTCCAAAATCACTGCAGATGGTGACTGCAGCCATGAAATTAAAAGATGCTTGCTTCTTGGATAAAAGCTATGACCAACCTAGACAGCATATTAAAAAGCAGAAACATTACTTTGCCAACAAAATTCCATCTAATCAAAGCTATGTTTTTTCCAGTAGTGATGTATGGATGTGAGAGTTGGACTATAAAGAAAGCTGAACACCAAATAATTGATGCTTTTGAACTGTGGTATTGGAGGAGACTCTTGACAGTCCTTTGGACTGCAAGGAGATTCAACCAGTCAACCCTAAAGGAAATCAGTCCTGAATATTCATTGGAAGGACTGATTCTGAGGCTGAAACTCCAATACTTTGGCCACCTGATGTGAAGAAGTGAGTCATTGGAAAAGACCCTGATGCTGGGAAAGATTGAAGGCAGGAGGAGAAGGGAATGACAGAGCATGAGATGGTTGGATGGCATCATTGACTCAATTTATATGAGTTTAATAAACTTTGGGTGTTGGTGATGGACAGGGAAGCCTGGCATTCGGAAGCAGTCCATGGAGTTGCAAAGAGTCGGACATGACTGAGCGATTGAACTGAACTGAACTCTCAACCAAGTTGTTTTTTAGAGAAAAACTGACAAAGCAGCAATGGCATATAGTTCTTTTCTAGTGCACATGAATCATTAACCAATGTAGGTCATATTCTGGCTTATAAAACATATCTAAATAAATGTTGTTCAGTTGTGAAGTCATGTACAACTCTTTTTGACCCCACGGACTGCAGCATACCAGGCTTTCCTGTCCTTCACTATCTCCTGGAGTTTGCTCAAATTCATGTCCACTGAGTTGGTGATTCTAATGATCTCATCCTCTGTCATCCCCTTCTCCTCCTGCCTTCAATCTTTCCCAGTATCAGGGTCTTTTCAGTGAATCAGATCTTTGCATCAGGTGGCCAAAATATTGGAGCTTCAGCTTCAGCCCTTCCAATGAATATTCAGGGTTGTTTTCCTTTAGAATTGAGTGGTTTCATCTCCTTGCTGTCTAAAGGACTTTCAGGAGTCTTCTCTGCACCACAATTTGAAAACATCAGTTCTTCATCACTCAGCCTTCTTTATGGTCCAACTCTCACATCTGTACATGACTACTGGAAAAACCACAGCTTTGACTATAGGGACCTTTGTCAGCAAAATGATGTCTCAGCTTTTTGATATGCAGTCTAGGTTTGTCATAGCTTTCCTTCCAAGGAGCAATTGTCTTTCAATTTCATGGCTGCTGTCACCATCCATAGTGATTTTGGGGCCCAGAAAAGTAAAACCTGTTACTGCTTCTACTTTTTCTCCATCTATTTGCCATGAAGTTATGGGACTGAATATCATGATCTTAGTTTTTTGAATATTGAGTTTTAAACCCGTGTCTTTACTCTCCTCTTTCACCTTCATCAAGAGTCTCTTTAGTTCCTCTTTACTTTCTTCCTTTAGAGTGGTATCATTTATATATCTGAGGTTGTTGATGTTTCTCCCTGCCATCTTGATTCCAGCTTGTGATTCATCCAACCTGGCATTTTGAATAATGTACTCTGCCTGTAAGTTAAAGAATCAGGGTGACAATGTACAGCTTTGATGCATTCCTTTCCCAATTTTGAGCCAGTCCATTTCTCCATTTAAGGTTTGAGCTATTGCTTCTTGATCCACATACAAGTTTCTCAGGAGACAGGTAAGATGTTCTGATATTCCCATCTCTTTAAGAATTTTCCAAAGTTTGTTGTGACCCACACAGTCAAAGGCATTAGTGTAGTCAATGAAGCAGAAGTAGATGTTTTTCTGGAATTCCCTTGCTTTTTCTATGATCCTACAAATGTTGGCAATTTGATCTCTGGTTCCTCTGGCAAATAAATCCAGTTTGTACATCTGAAAGGTCTTGGTTCATGTACTGCTGAAGCTTAGCTTGAAAGATTTTGAGAATAACCTTACTAGAATGTGAAATGAGCACAGTTTTCCAGTAGTGTGAACATTCTTAACGCTGGCCTCCTTTGGGGTTGGAATTAAAACTGACCTTTTCCAGTCTTGTGGCCACTGCTGAGTTTTCCAAATTTACTGGCATATTGAGAGCAGCATTATAACAGCATTAACTTTCAGGATTTCAAATAGCTCAGTTTGAATTCTATCATCTCCAGTAGCTTTGTTTGTAGTAATGCTTCCTGAGGCCCACTTGACTTCACACTCTAGGATGTCTGGCTCTAGGTTTGTGACCACTCCATCATGGTTATCCAGGTCATTAAGACTTTTTGGTACAGTTTTTCTATGTATTCTTGCCACTTCTTAATCTCTGCCTCTATTAGCTCCTTACCATTTCTGTCCTTAGTCGTGCCCATCCTTGCATGAAATGTTCCCTTGATATCTCCAATTTTCTTCAAGATACATTTAAAAATAAAGAAGACTGGAACTGGAGGAATCAACCTGCCTGACTTCAGGCTATACTACAAAGCTACAGTCATCAAGACAGTTTGGTACTGGCACAAAAACAGAAATACAGATCAGTGGAACAAAATAGAAAGCCCAGAGATAAATCCACACACCTATGGACACCTTATTTTTGACAAAGGAGGCAAGAATATACAATGGAGAAAAGACACTCTCTTTAACAAGTGGTGCTGGAAAGACTGGTCAACCACTTGTAAAAGAATGAAACTAGAACATTTTCTAACACCATACACAAAAATAAACTCAAAGTGGATTAAAGATCCAAAGGTGAAACCAGAAACTATAAAACTCCTAGAGGAAAACAGGCAAAACACTCTCCGACATAAATCATATCAGGATCCTCTATGACCCAACTCCCAGAGTAATGGAAATAAAAGCAAAAATAAACAAATGGAACCTGATTAAACTTAAAAGCATTTACACAACAAAGGAAACTATAAGCAAGGTGACAATACAGCCTTCAGAATGGGAGAAAATAACAGCAAATGAAGCAACTGACAAAGAATTAACCTCAAAAATATACGAGCAGCTCCTGCAGCCCAATTCCAGAAAAATAAATGACCAATCAAAAAATGGGACAGAGAACTAAACAGACATTTCTTCAAAGAAGACATACAGATGGCTAACAAACACATGAAAAGATGCTCAACATCTCTCACTGTCAGAGAAATGCAAATCAAAACCGGAATGAGGTACCATCTCAAGCTGGTCAGAATGACTGCTATCCAAAAGTCTACAAGCAATAAATGCTGGAGAGGGCGTGGACAAAAGGGAACCCTCTTACACTGTTTGTGGTAATTCAAGCTAGTACAGCCACTCTGGAGAACAGTGTGGAGATTCCTTAAAAAACTGAAAATAGAACTTCCATATGACCCAGCAATCCCACTGCTGGGCATATATACCGAGGAAACCAGAATTGAAAGAAACTCATGTACCCCTATGTTCATCACAGCACTGTTTATAATAGCCAGGACATGGAAGCAACCTAGATGTCCATCAGCAGATGAATGGATAAGAAAGCTGTGGTACATATACACAATGGAGTATTACTCAGCCATTAAAAAGTATACATTTGAATCAGTTTAATGAGGTGGATGGAACTGGAGCCTATTATACAGAGCGAAGTAAGCAAGAAAGAAAAACACCAATATAGTATGCTAACACATATATATGGGATTTAGAAAGATGATACAGTCCATCCTAAAGGAGATCAGTCCTGGGTGTTCATTGGAAGGACTGATGCTGAAGCTGAAACTCCAACACTTTGGCCACCTCATGAGAAGAGTTGACTTATTGGAAAAGACCCTGATGCTGGGAGGGATTGAGGACAGGAAGAGAAGGGGACGACAGAGGATGAGATGGCTGGATGGCATCACTGATTTGTTGGACATAAGTCTGGGTGAACTCTGGGAGTTGGTGATGGACAGGGAGGCCTGGTGTGCTGCGATTCATGGGGTCGCAAAAAGTCGGACACGACTGAGCAACTGAACTGAACTGAACTGAACTGAACCATTACCTATCCTACCCGAAAGTAAAAGAGAAAGAAAGACTATGGTATCTATATAAGGAGATATATATTTAATTTACTTAATTTTAGTAGTGAATTTGTAATGAACATGAAGTGTAGATATCTCTTGGAGATCCTCATTTCATTTCCTTTGAATATATACCCATAGGTAGGACTGGTGAATCATATGGTAGGTGGATCATATGGTAGTAAATTAACTACCATAAATTTACTACCATAAAATTACCATAAATTACCATAAATTTACTACCATAAAATTACTATCTTTCTTTTTTCTTAATATAGGCATTTTATTGCTATGATCCTTCCTCTGTATACTGCTTTTGCTGCATCCTATAAATTTTGTTATGTTATATTTCCATTTTTGCTTCAAGATAATTTTTGCTTTTCCTTTTGATTGCATATTTGACACGTTTGTTTCAGGACTGTTTTTTAATTTCAAAATGTCTTTGGATTATTCAGTATTCCTTATGTTAGTGATTTCTAGTTTCATACCCTTGTGTTTGGAAAAGTTATATGGTATGATTTAAATGTTTTAAAATTTTCAGACATTTGTTTCATGACCTATGTATTGATCCATCCTGGAGAATGTCCCATATAAACCTAAGAATAATGTATATTATAAGGCTCTTGGGTGGAATGTGCCATATATATCTGTTAGGTTTATTTGGTGTAAAGTATAATTTAAATCTAATGTTTCCTGATTTTCCTTCTTGATAATCTATCCATTTTTATAAGTGGGCTATTGAAGTCCAGTACTAGTATCATATTGTCTGTTTCTCACTTCAGACATGTTAATATTTGCTTACTACATTTATGTGCTCCAGTGCTGGGTGCATATAATAAAATTGTTATATCCTCTTGAGGAATTGATCCTTTTGTCATTATACAGATGATCCTTGAGTAATGTAGGTTTTAATTGAATTCTTCCATTTACATGTGGATATTTTTCAGTAGTAAATACTGGATACTATACAATCTGCAGTTGGTTGAATCCCTAGGTGTAGAAGAACCATGGATATAGAGGGAGGACAGTAGGTTTTGTATAGTCTAACTCCCAGATTGTTTGACAGTCAACTCTATAATGACCTCCTTTGTTTCTTGTTAGCATTTTTGATTTAATGTCTATTGTGCCTGGTGTAAGTGTGGGTACCTCTGCTCTGTTTTGGTTTTCATTTGTTTACAACATCTTTTCTCTGTGTCCTTGCTGTTTCCTATAGACAGCAGCTTATAAAGTATAAGGTAGTTAGGTTTTGTTTTTTTATCCATTCAGATACTCAGTGAGTTTTGATCAGATAACTTATCCAATAAATTTAAGGTAATTATTGATAGGCAAGGACTTACTATTGCCATCTTTAATAATAATAATAATAATATAATTGTTGTTACTAGTAATAAATATTATTACTAATAATAATTATTGTTAAGTCCCTGGGATTCTCCAGGTAAGAACACTGGAGTGGGTTGCCATTTCCTTCTCCAGTGCATGAAAGGAAAAGTGAAAGTGAAGTTGCTCAGTCATGTCTGACGCTTAGCGACCCCATGGACTGCAGCCTACCAAGCTCCTTCATCCATGGGATTTTCCAGGCAAGAGTACTGGAGTGGGATGCCATTGCCTTCTCCAAATATAATATTATATTATATATAATTATTATTAATAATAATAATTCTTTGGTGAATGTTTTGTAATTCCTTTTATCCTTTCTTCATCTCATATTGTCTTCCTTTATGAACTGATGATTTTACATTGTGGTATATCCTTTGATTCTCTGCTTTTTATTTTGTATATTCTACTATAGGTGTTTGTTTTGAGGTTACCCTGTGACTTATGTGAAATATCTTATAAGATGTTTGTATAACATTTATTCATGTATTTGTTATATAATATTTTGTTTTATAGTCATATAAGTTTGTTAATGTTTTCTGCACCTTCTTGGAACTTCTCATTTTGTTCTTGTAGTATTTTCCTGATATCATTAAATTGTTCATCTGCATTCTTTTGTATCTCTCTAAGTACCTCTAGAACAATTATTTTGAATTCGTTGTCTAGAGGTTTCTGTATTTTCATTTATTTGGGGTCAATAACTAAAAGTTTATTGTATTTCTTTGCTGCATTCATATTTTCCTGGTTCTTTATGATCTCTGTAGCCTTATGTAGGTGACTGAGCATTTTAAAGAAACCACCAACTCTTCCAGACATTATGAAGTGACTTTCGAAAGGAGAAACCTTCATGTATGAATGGGGACATGCTTGACCGTGTGTCTAGTGATGGAGGGCATTGAATACGGATGGTGTATTTTGACTCCAGGTCCAGGGAGCATGGATACTTGTTGGTTTATGCCACTGTGTTCCACTCCATCTGTAGCTGTGTGGTCCTTGGCAAGCACTACAGAGGGTTCACAGAGACTCAAACAGCAGCATAGTTCTTCAGCCGTGACTTCAGGTCCAGTTGCTAAGGCCTAAGGCAGGCAATTGAATGATGTGCCCGTGCTTGATGGTGGGGGCCAGCTGCTGGTGCCTGCGTAGAGCCAGTGACAGTTGCAAACACAGATGCAGTGGTGGGATCTCGGGAAAGCAACAAGGGTCAGGGCCAAGTGCAGATACGGGCAGATATAGAGGCCTGAATATTCACCATGCAGTACCAGTTGTTTTTCTGATTCTCACTATGGGCACATGGTAGAAGACACCAGTGTTGGAAGTCAGATTCAGGGAATACAGGTGCCCAATTGGAACGGCTAGCAGTAGGTGAACCCAGTGGTGTAGGCTGGAGACAGGGTATAGGGCTGGATTTGGGCCCACATATGGCCGTCTGCATGCTCTCCTGTGACTGCATGGTCTCTTCATGGGCACACAATTGGTAGTGGAAGCTGGTGATAGGGAGTCAGAACAGGAATGTTCAGGGGCATAGATGGAGGGGCTAGCAACAGATGAGCTCAGTGGTGCAAGTCAGTGACAGAAGACAGGTTCAGATCCAGACCCACAGTTAGCTGTGGGAGGCCTGGCCCTCAGTGCCCTCCATGGCTGTGGGGTACCCTTACTGGTGCTCACACAGCACTGGAAGCCTGTGATGGGGGTTGGGCTTGCTGCGAGCAGGGGGACATCGTGGGAGTAGTTGAAGATGAGCCAGTGATGCAGGCCAGTGACTGGGAATGTGGCCAAATCTGGGCCCACAAGCTGCCTGGGCACCTTGGCTATGGACACCCACTTTTGGAGCTGTAAGGTCTTTTCAGGAGTGCACACATGGCAGTAGAGGCCGGTGACCAGTGTCAGGCCTGCAGCATGGACATGCCCAGGGGTGGAGCTACCTCCAGGTGTGTGCATGATGGTGGGGGTCAGCTGTGGAGTTCTAGGCTGACATGTTGAGTTCACACAGCCTGAGATGCCTGGGCTGTTGGGGTGGTGCAGAGGTAGGGAGCAGTGAGGGACCCAAGCACCTGGTATCAGCAAACATGAAAACATGTGGAGCCAAACCTAGTGAAATCTGCAGAGGTCTGTGGTGGCTGTGTGGACTACTGGTGAAAACTGCAGGTGAAATTGTCTCCAGGGCAGGTCACTGGTTACCATGTTTGCTCCCACTGTGTAGCAATCATAGCCCCTGCTTTTCTTCCTTGTTGCTAAATGTCTCTTACATCTCAGCTTTGTCATCTCTGGGTGGAATGAACCAAAGCAAGTCCGTCTTATACTGCCCTATGAGGCTGGGGAAGCTGGTCTTTTACCCCATTCTGCTTTTATGATGAGAGAAACTCTATCATGCTGAGGAAGTCCCCCTTAGAGCTGATCAATGCTGGTTTTGGAGATGGAATGATTCAGGCAACATGGAACTGTTTCCTGTATCCATTTTGTGAGATTATTCTCAGATTTTTGGTTGTTCTCTGTTGCTCAAAGTCCTTATGTGGACTCAAGAGCTCTCCTAGAACTATTTTTGTTCTTGGATAACTATCTAACTGTTGGTCTTTGTGGGAGGACAGAGTCTGGGGTCTCTGACTCTTTTATTAATCTCACTCTTTTCTCAGGTTACTGAAAGGATTCCTTGTTGAGTTCTTTGTTGAGTCTTTGTTGAGCAAAATATCTTATCAACAGAGCAGTGACAAGAGGAACATTAACTTGGATCTAGCCCAGCTATGAAATCAAGAAATTGCTGTGTCTATTTATATGAGACATGAACAATTAGAGAAGTGACTACAGCACCGCAAATGGTCATGTCAAGTCGTCTTCTAGGCTAGGAACCTTCACTTCTTATCAGTGTAATGAAGTTGTTTTCTCTTTCTTCTTCAGCAAAATATTTTTCAATGAAAGTGGTTAAGGGATGAGGTATATCTGTATCTGTTAGGAAATCTGGGGGAGAGCATGCTGAAGTGTTTTGAAAATAATGTATCTTCAACTCAGGCACAGATGCCTCATTTCTGTTGGGTCTAATAGGGGGTCTCTACTGTACCCTTTGGAGAAGGCAATGACAACCCACTCCAGTACTCTTGCCTGGAAAATCCCATGGATGGAGGAACCTGGTAGGCTGCAGCCCATGGGGTCGCTAAGTCGGACACAATTGAGCGACTTCACTTTCACTTTTCGCTTTCATGCATTGGAGAAGGAAATGGCACTTTTCCACTCCAGTGTTCTTGCCTGGAGGATCCCAGGGATGGGGGAGCCTGGTGGGCTGCTGTCTGTGGGGTCACACAGAGTCAGACATGACTGAAGTGACTTAGCAACACTGTACCCTTAGGACAACCTTCTCCCATGGTTCATTGAAAGAATTTGACAACCTGCCAGCTGTGTTTCTGGTTCCCCAAGTCTTCCTTTCTCTGCCCATCAGAACAGTTTTTCAGGCAAGTAAGCATTCCACATTAAATTGTGAGCTCCATTCTGAGCAAATGCCGTGTTGATTAATCTTGGGTTTTTTTCCTCCACAAACCCAGTATAGTATCTGACTCAGAACAGTTCCTCCATAAATAATATTTAAGGAAAATCAAACCCATCTAAGTTTCATGCTATTACTTGAGGATTCTGTGGTCCTTAGGAGAAAAGAACTATTGATAAGTTAATCAGGTGAAAGGGTATGTACACTAGCTGACATGTTACCTCTTAATCTACCTACAGTGTACAAATGTCCAAAAAAGGCTCTCACCAAGTGAATATGATTGTTGGAAATATCATACTGGCATATGAGAGCAAATAAAGTGAATTTTCCATGAAAACTGGATCAACTTGCAAACTTTAGATGTACAGACAGATTTGTACGTAGGCTGCCTATAAAGCCTAGTCTAGTCTATATGAAAGAATGGTCTGTGAAACTTTAAAATATACAGAGTGACTCATAAACAGTAGAAAACTTCATAGATTCATTTCTTAGGTACTAGATTATATATTAACATGTAGTATGTACCAAATTACAGAGCTATACTGACATTTGGCTCCTTCCCATGTGGCTCATTAGTAAAGAATTCACCTGCAATGCAGGAGATGCAGGTTTGATCTGCCAAGAAGATTCCCTGGAGAAGGAAATGGCTACACACTCCAGTATTCTTGCCTGGGAAATTCCATGGACAGAGGAGCCTGGTGGGCTACAGTCCATATGGTCACAAAGAGTCATACACAAGTGAGCAAGTTAGAACACACGCATATAAATCATAACAATATTTACTGCTGCTCCAAAGAAGTGGGGTAAAACATGTGCCCCTGTAAAGCACATTAGCACCAAGTGGGCCAGTGTGTCAAAGTATCCATCAGTCACTTTGGTGCTATCTTCAGCAAACCCCCAGAAAACCTAGGGGCTAACTAGGCATCTCTTCACCATTGGTTTGGCACATTTTCTATAAACTGCTGAAGATGAAATTAGGTCCCTTACACCTGATGAAGATCCTGATGGAGGGCTGCTGGTGCTGCTGCTACGTCGCTTCAGTCATGTCCAACTCTGTACAACCCCATAGATGGCAGCCCACCAAGCTCCCCGGTCTCTAGGATTCTCCAGGCAAGAACACTGGAGTGGGTTGCCATTTCATTTTCCAAATGCATGAAAGTGAAAAGTGAAAGTGAAGTCGCTCAGTCATGTCCGACTCTTCACGACCCCATGGACTGCAGCCCACCAGGCTCCTCCGTCCATGGGATTTTCCAGGCAAGAGTACTGGAGTGGGGTGTCATTGCCTTCTCCGCTGATGGAGGGATAACAGACAAAATGATACCTAATGCAGTTTCGGTCATATAGAAAGGAATTTTGCATGTTACCTCATATTCACTGAAGAGGTTACATTTTATTGAAATGAAAAAGTGAACCACTATAATTTCCCACTTATGAGACAATGGAAACCAATGTGACACATGTAGAAATGCTGTCAAAAGTTAACATCATTTGTTCATTTCTTGCACATGGGAATTTAGTCTTTTATTTATTTATTTTTGTATGGACTTTGACAATAATCCCATATCAAATGGAGAGTGACTTTTCTCCTGAAACTTCACTTCCAGAAGTACGAGTCTCTGTTATTTCCTTAACAAGTTTGGAAATCACCTAATAAACATCTAACATGACATTGCATGTATGCTCAGTTGCTCAGTAGTGTCCGACTCTTTTGTGATTCCATGGACTGTGGCCCACCAGACTCCTCTGTCCACAGAATTTTCCAGGCAGGAATACTGGAGTGGGTTGCCATTTCCTTCTCCAGGGAATATTCCTGACCCAGGGGTTGAACCTGAGTCTCTTTCATCTTCTGCTTTGGCAGGAAGATTCTTTACCACTGAGCCACCCAGGAAGCCCTTACCATGACATTTAGACTGGATATAATGTTTAAGGGCTTCCCCGGTGGCTCAGAGAGTAAAGAATCTGCTTGCAATGTGGGAGACCTGGGTTCAGTCCCTGGGTTGAGAAGATCCCATGGAGGAGGGCATGGCAACCCACTCCAGTATTCTTGCCTAGGAAATCCCATGGACAGCGGAGCCTGTCGGGCTACCATCCATGGGGTCGCAAAGAGTTGGACATGACTGAGTGACAAAGAACACACCTAATGTTTAAACTTTGACCTACCTTGAAACCATTGACCACCCACATCTTCAGTTATCACACTGTAAATCTTTTCTCTTACAGAAGTGATGCATTCAGAACTTTGTGGTTTGTACCACTTCTTTCTTAAAGGCTTGAGGAAAGCAAAGAACACAATCTGGCTGCTGTTCCTACCATGACAGTCTGGGATAAATTACTATAGGACTGAATGTGGGTGTATGGAATAAAGAATAAGTATTGAGCTTTGGTAAGATTATAAAAATAATTGTGATAGTTTTTTTATAAATTAGTTTGGCTATATTTATGCTCATATATAACACAATTACTAAGTAATTAATTTTGAAAACTGTTTAATTATTTTCTGAATCATCCATATATGTGCCTGGGGAACAATCCTTCTTATATATTAAGACGGGCTTTGTGCTAGCCATCTACATATTTAAAATGCTCCAAGAAAATGTAACTTTGAAATCAGGATGGAAAACCCCTCGGAAAGTCATTACTGTTTGCCCTTATTCTTTTATCCAATCTAGATGGATAATACCAACCTTTATGATGCTTTGCTACCAAACTTTATGGCCCTCTGCAACCCCCACCCCAAATTAGCACATATACACACATGAGTGTGTACATGCCCACACACGTGTACATACAGGTAAATATGCATCTTGAAACTGAGTATTCAGAGCTGCCAGAGACTAAATTATGCCTCTTCCCAACAGTTTTCTGAAGATCTTTATAACACCATTCTGGTGATATTTACTTAATTACACATCATAATTTCATAACTGTACATTGTAATTATATGATTCCATGTGTTTACACTCAACAGACAATTAGATATAATCACCCTTAGCACATAAATGCATGATGGCAAAAAGTTACTTTGTGGAAACCAGGAGTCTACATAGAAAGTGAAGTGGATTTAAGGCTATTCTGACATTTTCTGTCAGGCAATGATCATGATGTGCAACGAGCAAGTTACCTTGCATGAAGGTGGAGAAAGCTTTGGAAAAGTATTCTAACTGGAGAAAATGGAAGGAAAAAAAAATCAGGGAAAGCTTTTCTGGTTAGATTTGGAGGATCAGTTAATACTGAATTTAACTGAGTTAAATACTGAAAATGACTGATAATAGATTTCAGTTAATACTCAAATTAATATTTTAGAATTTTTATCTTTTTGACCATGTCAGTACCTGTTTGGTTATTGATGAATGGCAGTTTCATTATATGTAGATAGCCCATTTGAGGCACCCAGACTTCTATCTTTTCTGCATATGCATTTATACACTCATTCATCCTTTGTTTGCAGTATGTATGTTGAGTACCTGTCACATACTGAGATATCAGTTAAACACTGGTCCATGTCCTCATTCTTCAGGCAGCACTATTGCCTCTGGTGTGTAGTGCTTTGACCTTCTTCTGCAGTGTGAAATATTCATCCTCTTCCCATCAAAACTTCCCTGTGGTATGTCTTTCTTTTATGGCTGGATTGTTATTTAGCTGGTAGTGAGTTGTCAGGGTCTCAGAAGTAAAACAAAACAAAACAACATATACTCAAGTATTATGGAGTTAAGTGATCATTTTAGTGCCCTGTCTGGAGCTCATCAATAGAGTGATTCCAAGTGCTGTGTCTACTCAGACCTAAAGCTACAAGCCAAGGAGGCAGTGCATATCATCCTGAAGCAGAACACTGTCTTAAAGTCTGTCTCCACCACTTCCATTGGACTGTGTGTTCCTTAAGGAAATAGGTACCATCTGAATAATAATCAGTGTATGGGCCTTTTGTGGGACAAGTCATCTGGGTATGATTGCTAAGCCTCTGAAGGAAGAGGGTTCATAATAAGCAGGGTTATTCCTGCCTGTATTTCTTCTCTGTAATAACCAGAAGTGAACAATTTTCCACATGAGTACTCATCATACATTCTACCAATTCTAACATTCTTTATATCAAATATCTATAGTTCTTATTCTATTTTGCTTACCAGCTACCAATTATCATCACTATTCTAAAGGCGCTTGATTTAAATAGCTGTTAACTACTCAATTGGAAACAAATACTAGCCATTTCACAGTAAGCAAATGCCTAACCCCCAAGATAATCTATAATTTAAAGAAATTTTGCGGTAAAATATTTTCTAAAAGTAAAATTACAGAATTGTAGAATCTTGGAATACAAAGGAATTTAGAGGTCATTTGGTCTAGACTTCTAGTTTCCACTGAATACAGAAATCTACACTATTACATATTTAGAAGGTAGGCATTTTCAGCTCAGTTCAATTGCTCAGCTCTGTCTGACCCTTTGATACCCCATGGACTGCAGCACGCCAGCCCTCCCTGTCCATCACCAACTCCTGGAGCCTACTCAAACTCATCTCCATTGTGTTGGTGATGCCAGCCAACCATCTCATCCTCTGTCATCCCTTTCTCCTCCTGCCTTCAGTCTTTCCCAGCATCAGGGTCTTTTCCAATGAGTCGGTTCTTTGCATCAGATGGCCAAAGTATTGGAGCTTCAGCTTCAGTATCAGTCCTTCCCGTGAACATTCAGCACTGATTTCCTTTAGGATGGACTGGTTTGATCTTCTTTCTGTCCAAGGGACTCTCAAGAGTCTTCTCCAAAACCACAGTTCAAAAACATCAATTCTTTGGTGCTCAACTTTCTTTATAGTCCAACTCTCACATCCATACATGACTACTGGAAAAACCATAGCCTTGACTAGATAGAAATTTGTTGGTGAAGTAATGTCTCTGCTTTTTAATATGCTGTCTAGATTGGTCATAGCTTTTCTTCCAAGGAGAAAGCATCTTTTAAATTCCTGGCTGCAGCCACCATATGCAGTGATTTTGGAGCATCTCCCCACCAAAAAAAAAGTCTCTCATTGTTTCCATTGTTTCTCCATCTATTTGCCATGAAGTAATGGGACCAGATGCTATGATCTTAGTTTTCTGAATGGTGGGTTTTAAGCCAGCTTTTTCACTCTCCTCTTTCACTTTCATCAAGAGCCTCTTTAGTTCTTCTTTACTTTCTGCCATAAGGGTGGTATCATCTGCATATCTGAGGTTATTTATATTTCTCCTGGCAATCTTGATTCCAGCTTGTGCTTCATCCAGCCCAGCTTTTCTCATGAGGTACTCTGCATATAAGTTAAGTAAGCAGGGTGACAATAAACAGCCTTAACATACTCCTTTCCCAATTTGGAACCAGTCTGTTGTTCAATGTCCAGTTCCAACTGTTGCTTCTTGACCTGCATACAGATTTATCAGGAGGCAGGTCAGATGGTCTGGTATTCCCATCTCTTGAAGAATTTTCCACAGTTTATTGTGATCCACACAGTTAAAGGCTTTGGCATAGTCAATAAAGCAAAAGTAGATTTTTTCTGGAACTCTCTTGCTTTTTCAGTCATCCAACGGATGTTGGCATTGTGATATCTGGTTCCTCTGCCTTTTCTAAATCCAGCTTGAACATCTGGAAGTTCACGGTTCACATGCTGTTGAAGCCTGGCTTGGAGAATTTTGAGCATTACTTTGCTATTGTGTGAGATGAGTGCAATTGTGCATTTGTTTGAACATTCTTTAGCATTGTCTTCTTTTAGGATTAGAATGAAAACTAACCTTTTCCAGTCCTTTGGCCACTACTGAGTTTTCCAGATTTGCTGGCATATTGAGTGCATCACTTTCACAGCATCATCTTTTAGGAGTTGAAATAGCTCAGCTGAAATTCCATCACCTCCATTAACTTTGTTCGTAGCGATGCTTCCTAAGGACCACTTGACTTCACATTCCAGGATGTCTGGTTCTAGAAGAGTGATTACCCCATCGTGGTTATCTGGTTCATGAAGATCTTTTTTGTATAGTTCTTCTGTGTATTCTTGCCACCACTTTAATATCTTCTGCTTCTGGTAGGTCCATACCATTTCTGTTCTTTATTGTGCCCATCTTTGCATGAAATGTTCCCTTGGTATCTCTAATTTTATTGAAGAGATCTCTAGTCTTTCCCATTCTATTTTTCCCCTCTATTTCTTTGCACTGATTGCTGAGGAAGTCTTTCTTATCTCTCCTTGCTATTCTTTGGAACTCTGCATTTAAATGGGTATGTCTTTCCTTTTCTCCTTTGCTTTTTGCTTCTCTTCTTTTCTCAGCTATTTATAAGGCCTCCTCAGACAACCATTTTGCCTTTTTGCATTTCTTTTTCTTGTTCATGGTCTTGATCCCTGCTTCCTGTATAATGTCACGAGTCTCCATCCATAGTTCTTCAGGCACTCTGTCTATCCAATCTAATTCCTTGAATCTATTTCTCATTTCCACTGTATAATAATAGGGTATTTGATTTAGGTCATACCTGAATGATCTAGTGGTTTTCTGTACTTTCTTCAATTTAAGTCTGAATTTGGCAATAAGGAGTTCATGATCTGAGCCACAGTCAGCTCCCTGTCTTGTTTTTGCTGACTGTATAGAGCATTTAGTCTGGTTTATCATTTCAAGAAAGGCACTCAGTATTATACAAGGCAATCTCCTTTGTATTGACCTCCTTACATTGAATTGAACCATACCTCCTCTTAACTTTTCATTGCTTCTAATTGTGCTCTGGGAGCTACACAGAATAAGTCTATATCTTGTTTCACATGACAGCTCTTCAGATAGGTAACTTCCATCATTTCTCAACTTCTGCTTCCATTTCTTTGTTTTTGCCATCTAGATATTGTCAGGCTTTCAAATATTCTTTATATGTTATAGTTTTAAAACTACTTAGCCCCATATATCTTGAAAATGAGAGATACCTTTTTCTGGGTTGACTTGACCAGGTCATAGAGGGGAGAGCCTTTAAAATTGTTCCCCTCTATGGGAAGATCTTTTTCTTCCTAAGTACAGAACTATTGTTTTTAAATTATTTGATTTATCATTACAGTCTATTGACATGTCTTTGAATCAAGATTTTGTTACATTAACTATCTCTTTTTACTTTAATTTATAAACATGTTCATGTTTGAGCTTTCTCAGATTCTCGAAGTTAATGAGAGAGTGAGTAAGATCTATAAGAGGAACCTGTTCATCCAAGTTGCCATTGATTTATTCTTCAGAATGCATATTCTGCCAATGGTCATCCAGCTTCATGAGTATCTACTTAACTGAGTCCAGTCAGCATCATTCCGTGCAGTTGCCAGAGTTATTACATTCTTTTCTGAAATAGATGTGAATTGTAATTGTAACATTCAGCAAATCTGCCAGCCAAGTAACACTATGGAAAAAAGAAACAAACATGAATTTTAGAGAATACATATTGGCTGATTTCATAAATGCCCCCAAAGTCACCTGCTTATTAACCCATTCTTGAATTTTTCTGGAAATAAGTATTTCTATCAATTTTTCTCCTAGAATCCAACAATTTATTGCTTTTGAAAATTAAGATATTTATTCATGTTTAGTCTTCAGATTCCTTTCTCATTGCTGGTCATCTGTCAAAGACCAATAGAAGTAGTTTAGCAATTGTAAATAAACATTCTCTCCTTCACAACTGAATTAAACAGAGTCTTCCTTATATCAACCTAGTGTTGCTCATTATAGTATTTAGATGCTATTTAGGATTTAATCCCTTTTTGAGAATACTTTCTGAACCCTTCCAACATGAGCATATTCATATGAGATTCACTTATTAGATATGCCTCTTTTTGTATTTTAATTTATTTTTTTAATTGGAGGAGTCTCACTGTTTGTAGATGACATGATACTATATGTATAAACTCCCAAAGATGCCACCAGAGAATTACTAGAGCTAATCAATGAATATAGTAATGTCATGGGATATAAAATTAAAACACAAAAATTGCTTGCATTCCTATATACTAACAATGAAAAATCAGAAAGAGAAGTTATAGAAACAGTCCCATTTATCCTTGCAACAAAAATAATAAAATACCTGGAAATACCTACCTTAAGAAACAAAAGACCTATGTGCAGAAAGCTATAAGACACTGATTAAAGAAATCAAAGATACACAAACATGTTGAGAGATATATTGGGTTCTTGGACTAGAAGAATCAATACTGTGAAAATGGCTATATTACTCAAAGCAAACTACAGATTCAGAGCAATCCCTATCTAACTACCAATTGTATTTTTCACAGAAGTAGAGCAAAAGATTTCATAATATTTTTCAAAGCAATCTTGCAAAAGAAAAACAAAGCTGGAAAAATCAACCTTCCTGACTTCAGACTATACTACAAAGCAGCAGTCCTGAAAATGCTATGGTATGAGCACAAAAACAGAAATATAGACTGATAGAACAAGATAGAAAGCCCAGAGGTAAACCTGTGCACCTATGAGCAGCTTATCTTTGACAAAGGGGGCAAAAATATACAATAGAGAAAAGGCAGTCTCTTCAACAAGTGGTGCTGGGAAAAGTGAACAGTTACACGTAAAAGAATTAAATTAGAACACTTCCTAATACCATGTGAGTATGAGGTGCATGCTCAGTCATATCCAACTATTTGTGACTCCATGGACTGTAGCCCACCAGGCTCTTCTTTCCATGGAATTTTCTAGGCAAGAATACTGGAGTGGATTACCATTTTCTTCTCCACGGGATCTTCCTGACCCAGGGATCAAACTGGCATCTCTTGGATTTCTTGCATGGGCAGGCAGGTTCTTTACCAGTTGAGCCACGATACAAAATGTTAAACTCAAAATGGATTAAAGACCTACATGTAAGACCAGAAACTAGTTATGCTTCTTTAGATGGATTTACAATGACTCCAGAAGCATGGAACTCCTGGGAAGCATATTCATTTAACCTACTCACCATAGATTAAATGAAACATATTCATTTAACCTACAGCTGTAGGTTACATCTGACTAAAACTATGTTAGAGTTGTCCTAGCACCTTTTCAGTTCTTCACCTTTTCTACACTTACCATACACCAAGAATTTCTACATCTTTGCAATCCTTATGTACCTTTCTTACTGTACTGTACAGATAAGACAAACAGATAAACTTTTCATTGCCTTCTTTATTACTAGCCGGAGTTTCCCTTCTCCTTCTCATCCTCTTCTCCTTCTCGTCCTGCTAGTAGCCCAGGGTTCTCATGCTGATTCCTAAAATCCAAAAATCTCCTTGTGGTGTCTCACTAGGCCTTGACAGGGTTCCATACTTTAGGCATTCTCTTAGCCTAATTTTCTCACAGACAAAATAGTCTCCTGGGTTTTTACTCTCTACCATGTAGTAGATAAATTAATTTCTACAATTAAGTTAGCTAAATAGGTTGTCACCCATCTCAGGTAAAATAATGTCAACCTGGAGGAAATGCGCTTGACTCAAGAGGCTGTTAAATATTGCTTCGGATGGTATTAATTGCAGACATCAAGGCATATTGGGGTAGGGGAGTGGCAGAAATTATATTTTAGAACAAATCAACCTTCTAGTGGTGTTCCCGAGAATGGAACACTATATAGATACATTTACTTTGCCATGATACTTTGCAGGTAAAAGTGAGGTTGAGGTGTGTTCTGTTGACTTATGCCATGCTTGTGATAAATTGGAGAATGGGGAAAATACGACAGAAAATGTTTTGGACTCAACCGATTGAATTTCAAACACCAGTCTCCTCTGGACTTTTAACTGCAGTCTATGGTCTATTTCCTGGGTTACGATATCGGGCTGTAATGTTCTCATCATGGCTCTTTCTTCTCTAGAGGTAGTAAATAGTCTTGTGTCACCTTCTCAAGCCTCAGTTAGGCATGAAGGCTGGAAAAATACTCTTCTCAGTCCTGATGGGGTAAGAAAGAGTTAATTAGAGCAGAATGACTTTTTGTCTTCCCTGGCTTCAGCTTAAGTACATCTGCATTTCTCTTTTTCTGTATCACCTTTTCTCAATTCTGAATTTTCAGTGAGAGAAAAAGCAGCTGATGGCTGCTTCTTGGATGATAGGTTTCATGGCCACATTAGAAGCAATCCTGAGAAATCTGGGTGCTGGGATTTGTGACATATAATTGACAAGAATAGCCTATTTAATCAGAACACCTCCCACTTCATGATTATTAAAGAAAATCTTGATTTAAAAAGATACAACCATATGGAAAAGTACATTAAATTATTCTCTGCCTGAAAAATACATGCATCACACACACACACACACACACACACACACACACACACACACACACAAACTCCACAAGCACACACGTAGGACCTTACTTCCTACATTTCTCCCTATTTTGTCAATTTTGCCATCATAGAATCTAAAGTTGGAGTCAGAAGGAGAGAGCAAAGGTGCACAGTTGACTTGATATGATAATCTGTGGCCTTCTCATTCTGTCTTCCTTTTTCTGTAGTTCTCCATAGCTCTATTGACATCTCTGGTACACTTCAGCAATGCAAGGGTCACATTGCATGTACAAGAAACTAGATTTAGAGAATTTAATGCTTAGGGACACTGGGAAATTGATAGAAGACAGGTAGTTAAAGCACTTAAAATAGGGTCTTCATATTCATAGCTTAATACCAGAAGCTTCAAAGAAGACAGACTGTTTCATATAGAAAGAATTGGATTTAAATCTAGCTTCCTGGCTCTTCCTCATTTAAACCTCTCTGAGCCTCTATTTTATCTGTAAATTGTAGGATTACTGTGCATATTAAAGGAGATAATATATAGAAAGGAGCCTATTGAAATTTTGGATACAAAATAAAGATTAAAGTTTTTTCCCCAAGGAAATAGAGGAGGAAGTGATGGAGGGAGAATAAACCAATATTTATTGAAATTCTACATACTCAGTTGGAAATAAGGGCTCAGGTAGCATAAATAGTGTAGTGTTTTTTTTTTTTTTTTTTGGAATTCTTACCTATACTGGATGATAAACTCACCTATGGCATTCAATAAATTAAGGAAGGAATAAATATTTGCAAAATGATTTCTTGCTGACTATATAAGTGTGAGAGCACCATAATGTTACTATTGTGATTTTTAAACGTTTTCAGCATCAGTCATTATGGAAGGGATTTTGTTTATAACCTGCTCCCAAACAAATTTAGTACCTTGATTTTTGTGACTATATGATTCAACCAAGCTTTCTAAACTCAAATATCCTTAAAAAATTAACTTTATAACTATAATTCCATTAGTATTTTTGTCTTAGTTCTGTGTTTTACTTAGATTTTCATCATCAGTGTTTTTACCACAATGTCTACATTTCTGAAATAATTAATCTTATCTATCTTTATTTAACCAGATTTTATCATCAGGTAATTTTTTCATGGATAACTAGACTTGCTGTAGTCTCTGATGTTCTTGCTTGCTACAGATATTCTTGAGCCTTTGTTCTGAAGGACATCTTGCCTAGATTGTATTTGGATCACTCATTACTTCAAACAGAACTTGGTAGATATTGTTTTACTATCTGTGGAGAATTCTGATATCAGCCAATTCTTTCCTCTTATACATAGTCTGTTTAATGCCTATGCATGTTATTTCTTTTATTAACATTGAAACTCAATGATTTAATCAGATTGTTCATTGATTTGCGTCTATCAATTTCTGTATCAATATATTTTGGGGAACATGTGTTATCTTCTTCTACAGAGTCAGTTCTTTTTTCAGAGAAATATTCTTGTAAAGCTTCATATGTATATTATGAATATGTATGCAATATATTATTATACACACACATAAACACATTTGGATCCCTGATTGGATTGTCTTTGCCTGATGTACACATATATGCACACACCTCAAATCTTATCTCTAATTGTTTTTATTATCTTTTTCTACTGGATTCCCTGTGATTACTTGAGGTACTTTCTTTTTTTCAGTAATTCATCTGTTTTGTGAGTATTAAATGTTTATTAGTTCTATAATGGTATTGTTTTGATCATTGGTTTGGTTTGTTATCTCAGTTGTCATTTCAATGTGGTGTCTTAATTTTCTCATCTCTGGGACATTATCTCAGTTCAGTTGCTCAGTCGTGTCCAACTCTTTGCGACCCCATGGACTGCAGCACGCCAGGCTTCCCTGTCCATCAGCAACTCCTGGAGCTTACTCAAACTCATGTCCATCGAGTCAGTTATGCCATTCAACTATCTCATCCTCTGTCATCATCTTCTCTTCCTGCCTTCAATCTTTCCCAGCATCAGAGTCTTTTCCAATGAGTCAGTCTTTCACATCGGTGGCCAAAGTATTGCAGTTTCGACATCAGTCCTTCTAACGAATATTCAGGACTGATTTCCCTTAGGTTTGATCTTCTTGCTGTCCAAGGGACTCTCAAGAGTCTTCTCCAACACCACAGTTCAAAAACATCAGTTCTTTGGTGGTCAGCTTTCTTTGGGGTCCAACTCTCACATTCATACATGACTACTGGAAAAACCATAGCTTTAACTAGACCGACCTTTGTCAATAAATTAATGTCTTCTGCTTTTCAATATGCTGTCTAGGTTTCTCATAGCTTTTCTTCCAAGGAGTGTGTTTTAATTTCATGGCTGCAGTCGCCATCTACAGTGATTTTAGAGCCCAAGAAGGTAAAGTCTGTCACTGTTTCCATTGTTTCCCCATCTATTTGCCATGAAGTGATGGGATTGGATGCTATGACCTTAGATTTCTGAATGTTGAGTTTTAAGCCAACTTTTTCACTCTCCTCTTTCACTTTCATCAAGAGGCTCTTTAGTTCCTCTTTGCTTTCTGCCATAAAGGTGGTGTCATCTGCATATCTGAGGTTATTGATATTTCTCCCTGCAATCTTGATTCCAGTTTGTTCTCTGGGACATTATTCCACTGAAATTGCATTTTTATTAAATTCTTTCATTGCATGAAGTACACAAAAGGTAAGGTATTTTCTTCCCTTCATTTGAAGATGTCTGTTTTTTCACATTGGATTATTCACTCCTTTTTCCATGTGTTAAATTGGGTTCTTCAGAAACAGCCCCTGAGAGGGAAGATTCCTAGGTAAGTAATTTTTTAAAGTAGAAAGTACTGTCAGGGGAAATTCCAGGAGAAGCAAGAATAGGACAGTGAGAAGCCATGCATTGATGTGTCTTAGGCAAAGACTTAGAGAAGGTAGATTCAGCTTATGTAGAGAGATTCTAGAATGTAAATTACAGCTCAAAGTTCCCTCAAACCAACTCAAGAACAGCTTTCATACTCTTTTCACCTATCAGCCATTGACTAATCCCAGATTGATTGAGGTAGAGGGAGAGAGATCAATACATTCTTGAGAGCTTCCATTTCTGCTGGAATATAGGCAAAGTAGAATCTAATGGAGAAGGAAATGGCAACCCACTCCAGTGTTCTTGCCTGGAGAATCCCAGGGACGGGGGAGCCTGGTGGGCTGCCGTCTCTGGGGTCGCACAGAGTCGGACACAACTAAGGTGACTTAGTAGCAGCAGCAGCAGCAGAATCTAATAGCCTGAAGGGCAGACCTCTGTAAAAGAGCCTTTGATGAAAGTTTTTAGAAACAAATTCACCTCAAAGAAAAGGACACACAAAAAAACATGTAAGAAAGGATTTGAGGTGGTCTAGATGGAGAAGGAAATGGCAGCCCACTCCAGTGTTCTTGCCTGGAGAATCCCAGGGATGGCGGAGCCTGGTGGGCTGCTGTCCATCGGGTCGCACAGAGTTGGACACGACTGAAGCGGCTTAGCAGCAGCAGCTGCAGCAGCAGCAGGAGGAGCAGGAAGACTGTCTGCTACACTTGCTATATTATTCTCATTTATTATTTTTAATGAGTTTGTGACCATGCAGTTCCTTTCATATTGCCTATTGGTCATTCTTACCATGTGTGAACTCTATTCAGGTGTTTCATTTTAGATGAAATGTCCTTTACTTAATATTATATTTGAATCCTATTGTTCTTTATATCCCAAGTATATTTTGAGAAATGTGGCAAAGAATGTTGGAGTAGGTGGAAGGAAGAGCTTCACTGCTCACAGATATAACTTTGTTTGGATGGCATGGATTCTGCTGTTTCTTCAACAGTTGTTTAAGAGGTCATATATCTGGACTCAGCCCACCAACTTGGAGAATATATTGTATTCCTCTATGGGAATATGCTAGAAATTTTAGATGAGTTCTATAATTTGTTATGGAACCCTGAAAAATGTCACTGTTTTCTTGCCTTTGGTTAATTCTTGATGATTCTAAGTATGGACTCCTACTCTTAAAGATCTTACAGTTTTTCCCTGGGATTTGTCAGTTTACTTTTGTCCAGATATGAAGTTTGTTCATACTCTGAATCTGTTGATCTGCGGCCTTTCCTCAGAACGAAATTTGTAAGAACACAAAGAACCCCACTATAATATTTTGTTTCTTTCTTTGGCTATCACTTTTCAAAGTTAATATTATAATAAGTTTTTATTATTTAATTAATATGGATGATGCTCTGGAATTTCTTTTGCTCATTTATTTGTTCATTTAAGGAGAGAGGTTCTGTGATCTAGAGATTTATTCTATTACAAGTGAGATATTTACTGTCTTTTCAATCAGAAGTTTTCCTATTTGTTTTAGTAAAGTAGAATAAAATCCTTCCTATGAAATTTCCTTCATATGTTTGCATCTTTACCTCTAGCTTATGGATGTTGAAAATCACCCAATGGTCTTTGCATCAGTCAGCTTTTGAACTGTATAATACTTGGGGTTATAAAAAATCTGATTAGGCAACAGTTTCTTAAAGAGTCTGGTCTCTAATCAGAGGAAGTAATTTTCAAACATCCTATAATTATAATGAAGCTTAATTTTTGTCATAGACTTTCTGTGTTTTTTTTTTTCCCCAAGAAAGCAAAAGAGAATAGTCATTAGTCCTTTACACTCTTGCTCTGAATAGTTCATAATGATTCAGGTTCATTTCTTAATGAACCAAGGCCAGCCTCAGCTCTGCCTTGGTTCAAATATCATTTAAACTGAATGAGTGTTGCATTCATGGTGTCTACTATCATCTCTCTAGATAATGTCTAGGCTGCTAAATATGCTATCTAGATTATTTGGGTAATAGCAGAGAGAATGTGGAACTTCTGTGTGGAACTCCACATAGAAGTGGAGTATGAAGTATTTTCACTGTGACAAACGATCACAGTCTACATAATCATCTTTAAACACTCTTTGAATTGGATGGGTAATTCTGCATTGCCTATTCCTACAGTATTAGCAGGCATCATGTGGTTAGCAATGGTTCCCAAGATGATATATCCGAGTTAGTATCTGTCCTCAGTACAGTACTCCTCTGATGTCTACTTTCACTCTAAGAGGAGGCCTCATCATGGTAACAATTCGAAGAAGATCTTGTTCTTTTGGACTGCTGTGAAAGCAAGGCAGCTAACTAAAATTTGTGGCTGTTTGAGATCTTGAAAGAGGAAAGAAAATACTAGATTTTACCTGTATCATTTGATTGCAGTACTCATGAAACAATTTTGCAAGGTAATTCTTTTGTTCTTACTTACTGCTACTTGGCCTCCATTCTAAAGAACAATAAGGGCTGGGAGATACTAGATCACCTCAAAGAAAAAACAGATAAAGAGTCTTTAAAGATTTCTGCTTTAATATTTTCTCTGACAAAATATATTAAAAAATACTTGGTGGAGTATATCTTTCTCACTGAGGTCAAATTCTGTGTAGATCATTAGTAGCTGAATAGTTTTTGGATATGTGTTGGTATTTTCTGTTTGTTTCTAGTGGACAGATATGAATGATTCGTTTCAGTCAGCTTACCCATTCTCAGAAAACTAGATTTGTCATTCTGCTGTTGGGGTCATCGAGTCACCCAGTCATCAGCTGCTGCTTGCCTATCTGCTTTGACAGGGAAGGAAATTGAGGGTGTTAGTAGAGGTTATTTCGGGTCACTCAGTGGGTGTATCGAAAAGAAACCACAAGAAGTGCTTTGGCGGATTTGAATTTAGAAGACAATAACACCAAGGAGAAAAACAGTAAATTTTGTGCATCAAGCACTTTTTTACAAAAAGGATTTCATTGTATTATTTCATCTGTATTTGTATAAACACGTATTTTTTTTTTGCCTTTCCCATTAGTCATAGCATAAAATATGAAGTAATCAAATGATCAAATGGGCATTTATAGTTTTCCAAACTATATGACTGTTCTTAGTTATCAGGATGAATGTGTATATATGTGTGCATATATGTGTATTTATGCTGAGCCATATAAAATTACCTCCATTGCAGGTCAAGAAGAGTCAAATATTGGCAATTCTATGTGATTTAATCCAAAATACTGTAGATGATTAAAACATTCACAGTTTTGGATATTATGCATGAGTAATCCAAAAAGTGTTTGCTTTTAGTGATTTTTAAAATCTTATTAAGGCAAAATTTAAATGGCACGCACCACAGGGCACGTGAGAAAGTCCTCAACTAATGAATTGTATAGTCACCAGTGTTAATTATCTTTCATGAAAAATTGTTTTAAGTGATAAAACCCCATATCATCCAGCTGTTGCTTGAGATGTATAGAAAAGGGTGACGTAAATGATGGTTCTCAGTCAAACAGTAGATTTTGTTGGTAAAGAATAAAGCAGCAGAATCTATGATAGTTCAGTATATGACATGAATAGTTTGCTCTATGTGCTCTCTGTGGAACTAAGAAGATTTCACTTTTAAAATTGTTTCTGCCAATACTACAAGTGCAAAAATGTCCATCAAGAGAGAGAAAAAAATTATTGAATGCTTAAAAAAATTGGCTTAGTTTTGGTGTTTGTTTGGCTATTGAGCACATTCCCTCCTCTTGCATATAACAGTGTGTTTGACCCTTGAACAACAAGATTTTGAACTCCACAGATTCACTTTTATGTTGATTTCTTTTCGGTAGTGAATACTGTAGCGCTACACCATAGTTGGATGCAGAACCACCAATATGGAGGATCCATGTGTATGGAAGGCCAACACAAGTGATGCATAGAAGTTTGACTGTGCCGAGGGTCAGCGCCCCTAACCCTCACATATGTTCAAGGGCCCGTTGTATTCTGAATTTCTTCTAACATTTATCTTTTCTTTAGCTCTGCCATCTTCTCAACCACATGATTTACATGCAATTGATTCTACATCTAGCTTCAGATGGGTCCAGATTAGCCTAAACCAATCAGTGTACAGCATTCACTTAATAAATGAGTCTTGTGTAGACACATGATGTGATCCAGTGCAGCCATAACAAACCTCAGGAGGTTTCTTGAGAATTTGGGTCAATGATTTTCTCTTCTCTACATGGTTTATTGGGCTTCCCTGGTGGCTCAACGGGTAAAGAATCTGCGTGCAATGTGGGAGACCTGGTTTCAGTCCCTGGGTTGAGAAGATCTTCTGGAGAAAGGAACGGCTACCTATTCCAGTATCCTGGCCTGGAGAATTCCATGGACTGTGTAAGTCTATGGGGTTGCAAAGAATTGGACATGACTGAGCAACTTTCATTTTCACTTTCACTTTCTTGAGGTTTATTACTCTGAGAATGCATGGTTTGGAATTACTATAGCTGTTTTGATACTATGAGGAGAGATAGCCTGAGGCCAAAGTGTGAAGGCTGAGGAAGATAGAAAGAGATGTGAATGACAATAGAGCTGGAACTCGGATAATGTCTTGAATTTCTGGATCAACTTCTATCTGAAGTCAGGCATACTTTTGATATTTCTGTTCTCTGAGTCAATTAATATCCTATTTTGTTGAAACACTTCTGTTCAGGTTTATTTCTCACTAAAAATATAAGCATCCTAACCATATACATGGTTAATTTGAGGTTTGAGTATATGCATAAGAAACATGTGATTCTCAATATAAATATGATTTGAGAGAAAGTGAAGGAATTATTCAAAGGTGTTTATGATGCTACTGTTAAAGGAAACACCAGTGTCTGCTTGAACAGATCTGCACCAGGAGTAAAATTTGGATAAATAATTAAAATGTGTGTTCCATTAAGCAATTCCCCTGAGTATAAAACTACACACTCATATGAAAAATTAAAGTATGCAAGTTTAAGGCAGAAAACAGCAGTCACCTATAATTCCACCACCCAGAGGAAAATATTATCATTATTTTAGCATATTTGTTTTTACTCTTCTTTCTACCCTTTTTTATGTAGTAGAGATCATCTTGTATATACAATTTTTATCCTGCTTGTTTTCATTCAACACCAAATAATAAGCATTTTCCCACATAATTAACAACTTTTCATAAAAAACATGTTTTTCTTCCCAAGAAAATTACACTTATTGGGGGATGTAATACAAATACATAAGAAACAATGAATAGTCTAGTAAAAATATGTAATGCAATCAATTAGGAACTATGACTATGCTGAAACTAATATAATTGCATTATTTAAATTATCACATAAAATACCAATTTAAAATAGAATTTTCTGATTTTAAAAAGTTTAGAAAATCAGAGAATTTGTCAGACAGAGTGAAGGTGGAATCTATAGTGGAAGGTGACTCAGATGGTAAAGAATCTGCCTACAATACAGGAGACACAGGTTTGATCTCTGGGTCAGGAAGACATCCCCGCCCCCTAAGAGAAGGGAATGGCAACCCACTCCACTATTCTTGCCTGGAGAACCCCATGGTTAGAGTTGGGCTACAGTCCATGGGGTCACAAAGATTCGGGCACAACTGAGCAACTAACACACACAAACTATAATTTGCCCTCTTCTCTGGTGGCTTAGATGGTAAAGAATCTGCCTGTATGCAGAAGACCCAGGTTTGATCCCTGGGTTGGGAAGATCATCTGGAGAAGGAAAAGGCTACCCACTCCAGTATTGTTGCCTGGGAAATCCCATGGACAGAGGGGCTTGGAGGGTTACAGTCCATGGAGTCGCAAAGAGCTACTAACACTTTCACATTCAGAATATAATTTAGGAGCAAGGAATAGATTAGACAATCTAGACCAAGAGAATTGCATTTCATATGTGTTCTGATTCAGCTGAGGCATGATCTATATATAAAGAACAAAGGCTAGGATGAAGACTTAGTAAGGGTGGTCAGAAATAAGAGTAGATGTATTAAGTGATTTGATTTGGGAGGATCTTGTAAATCAGAAAAAAAAGTGTTTCTGTTTCCATAGAGCAATGAGGTATATGTAAACATCTGGATTAATCTAGGACTTACTGGTTTAAGAAGTATAAAGAGAACTATGTCATCTTATGTAACATGTTTTAACAAAGAATTGTGAACAAAGAAGAAACCAAATGATATGAGTCAGACCCCTCCAAAAAGATACAGTGTAAAACATGATGTTGCTTTTGCTAGGGGATTTGAGATCAAGTACTCTGGCTTAATTATGGCACTTTCTGTATTCATTTGCTGACACTATTTTTTTGTTCTTCAAAGGTTCATCTAGTCAAGGCTATGGTTTTTCCTGTGGTCATGTATGGATGTGAGAGTTGGACTGTGAAGAAGGCTGAGCGCCGAAGAATTGATGCTTTTAAACTGTGGTGTTGGAGAAGACTCTTGAGACTCCCTTGGACTGCAAGGAGATCCAACCAGTCCATTCTGAAGGAGATCAGCCCTGGATTTCTTTGGAAGGAATGATGCTAAAGCTGAACTCCAGTACTTTGGTCACCTCATGCGAAGAGTTGATTCATTGGAAAAGACCCTGATGCTGGGAGGGATTGGGGGCAGGAGGAGAAGGGGATGACAGAGGATGAGATGGCTGGATGGCATCACTGACTCGATGGACGTGAGTCTGAGTGAACTCCAGGAGTTGGTGATGGACAGGCAGGCCTGGCGTGCTGTGATTCATGGGGTCGCAAAGAGTCGGACAAGACTGAGTGACTGATCTGATCTGATCTGATAGATATCATTGTTGTTATCTGTATTTAAAGAAAAAGCATTTGTTTATTTGGCTGTGGCGATACATAGGATCTTTAGTTGTGACATGCACACACTTAGTTGAGGCATATGGGATCTAGTTCCTTGATGAGGGATCGAACTCTTATTTCCTTACATTGGGAACATGGAGTTTTAGCCACTGGACCACCAGAGAAGTCTGCACTGTTTTCATCTTTATTTTATAAAATGAGAAATTACGACAGAGAAACTGCAAGTATAGTAATTCAGTTCAAAGTAGCTTAAGGTAGTTTAATATAAATATGGATATGGTTATGAAGGTGAATATATTTCAAGTTCAGTTCAGTTGCTCAGTTGTGTCTGACTCTTTGTGACCCCATGGACTGCAGCACACTAGGCCTTCCTGTCCATCACCAACTCCTGGAGCTTACTCAAACTCATGTCCATAGAGTCATGATACCATCCAACCATCTCATCCTCTGTCGTCCCCTTCTCCTTCTGCCTTCAGTCTTTCCCAATATCAGAGTCTTTTCCAATGAGTCAGTTCTTCAATTAGGTGCCCAAAGTATTGGAGCTTCAGCTTCAGCATCAGTCCTTCCAGTGAATATTTAAGACTGATTTCCTTTCGGATGGACTGGTTGGATCTCCTTGCAGTCCAAGGGACTCTCAAGGGTTTTCTCCAACACCACAGTTCAAAAACATCAATTCTTCGGCACTCAGCTTTCTTTATGGTACAACTCTCACATCCATACATGACTACTGGAAAAACCATAGCTTTAACTAGATGGACCTTTGTCCGCAAAGTAATGTTTCTGCTTTTTAACATGGTGTCTAGGTTGGTCATAGCTTTTTTTTCCAAGGAGCAAGTGCCTTTTAATTTCATGGCTTCAGTCACCATCTGCAGTGATTTTGGAGCCCAGAAAAATAAAGTCAGCCATTGTTTCCACTGTTTCCCCATCTATTTGCCATGAAGTGATGGGACTGGATGCCATGATCTTAGTTTTCTGAATGTTGAATTTTAAGCCAACTTTTTCACTCTCCTCTTTCACTTCCATCAAGAGACTCTTTAGTCCTTCGCTTTCTGCCATAAAGTTGGTGTCATCTGCATATCTGAGGTTATTGATATTTCTCCTGGCAATCTTGATTCCAGCTTGTGCTTCATCCAGACCTGCATTTCACATGATGTACTCTGCATATAATTTAAATAAGCAGGGGGACTATATGCATCCTTGATGTACTCCTTTCCCAATTTGGAACCAGTCCATTGTTCCATGTCCAGTTCTAACTGTTGCTTCTTGACCTACAAGATATCAGGTTCCAAATATATTTGGAACCCAATTACTAACCTTTGCAACCAAATTATAGTTCATATTGTTTGGGTTCCAAACAAGTCTTTTTCTGGCTAGTCTTATCTTCTTACCACACTTTACTTCATTGCTAGTGTTAATGTTAGGCTCCTGGGTCTTTATCCATGGTAGCCAAGGCTTGAATCTTTTTATATCATTGCTTCTATGTTTGTGAATCATAAATATTCATTCATTGAGCAATGGTCATATAGTCCACATATTTATTCTAAGGATTTACATATGATAGTACAATTTAGCCTTTGTACCTGTCCTTTGAGCCTTTGCCTATTAGCCTAAGACTGTGTTCTGTGCGTTTTTTGTACATGAAACAGAGTTCAACTTAGTGTATAATCCTTAGTTCACAATATTTCGCCTTAAAAATCACATTGATTTTGCTTCATTCATTGCCTTTTATAAAATGCTGTGTGTCTTAGGTGTTTGATGATAGATTAAATTTTGTAGCTTTTGAGATAACCTGTTTATTTTGCTCTGTGGATATTTGTAAGAGAAAAAGTTATTCTAATAATCAAAATTTGTTTTTTTTTTTCAGGATATGTCTAAGCACAGGTCTCTTTTAATTGCCTATTTAAAAAACCCAGACAAGGTTCTTCGATCATGCTTTTGCTTCTGATATCTTCCTCAGTAACCTCCATAATTCTTGACTTGGATGTCTATTTTCTGTATTTATCAGTTTTGTCATGTTTTCATACTTGCCTGTAACATTTTACTGATCATATGTTTTCTGGGAATTTGTCTCTGGATATGGACAGCAAGATAGTAATGGTGTGATAATGGAGAGGTAAAGTTGTATGTATGAACTAGGTGGTCAGCCCTTGCTTTGCTGAATTGTGGGACAGAATGTGAGGGAAAGATGAAATGTGTTTGCTCCTTAATTTTAAGTGAGAGATTGATTTCCAGTGGGATGGGATAGATCGGCTTTTATTTTCATTTCCTGTGCTGTTCAAGAATCCTGGATGACTATATATGCTGATCTTCCTCATCACTTTTGATTCAGATTTGCAAGTTCAGTTTAGTTCTTAGTTAATACTACCAAATAGTAGAGTTTATTTTAGTAGCCAAATTTATTTTCATAGCTTTATAAATGACCATTGCCATGTCATTGTGGAATCATGAAGTGTCTAACATTTTAATTTGCTACATTTTAAAAGGAAAATTATATAATGTAAGTTCACAAATTTTAAATATATGAGAGTCTGTACGTGTGTGTGTGTGTGTGTGTGTGTGTGTGTGTATAAAATCTGGGGTCTATCAGGGCTTTCCTATCCACTATACATGTGTCCATTTAAATCTGTGTATTTAACATACTTATGTGCAATATTAGTACTTATTGAATGATGCTTGTATGCTCTGTAAAGGTTTTTAAATTTATTTTAATTTAAGGATAATTGCTTACAATATTGTGTTGGTTTCTGCCATATACCAACTGCACTGTAAATTTTATAAGATTAAGTCACTCAATCCTCATTAAAACTCCATGAGAAAGATGCCATAATTGTCCCCACTTTACAGATAAGAAAATCAAGGCACATGGATATTAAATGATTTGTCTAAGGTCACACCACAAGGATGTGTTATAACCTGGATAGAATCCCAGATGATCTGGTTCCAGAGCCCTTGTAGTAAAGCACTATGTAATTAAATCTCCCCATGTGTATATAATATATATTTGTCATCTATCTACATATTGATTGAGCGATTTATTGGTGTGTTTACTTGTGTGTGTGTGTGTGTTCATAGTGAATCTGAATTGAATATCAAAGACAGCCTCCATTTCAGGATCACATAGTTTAATAGATTCGATCCGTGTTTCTAGTTGCTGAACCTGCTGCTTACCAAACGTCTGTTTTCCTTTAATCTTGTATCTATGCTTTTGGATTTAACTTCTGACTCATTGCTGCTTGTTCTTCCACTGGTCCCAAGCATGAAGACACATTTGGATCTTGAAGTGAGAATGTGTTTGAATTTCTGACTAATGGTACTTGGGTTGCCCTTGACTTCCCTATATGGATTGATTTCCAAATTGTGAACCTACTTTATATTTTATATTCATCCTGAAAATCATTATATGCCAGATTGTAGAAAAAACACTTGCCTTATTCTTGTGTGTAGTTGCCATTCCCTCATCTGATCTAGTGGGTCAGCTGACACTGGCCTCTGCTTCAATTTCTTAAGGCTGAATACTAACACTGACCAGGGATGTTTGCTGCAGGGATTAAATGTAAGAATGTATGTAGAGCATGTAACATAGTAACTGGTATGCTGTGTGCTTGCATGCTGTCACTTCAATTGTGCCTGACTCTGTGACCCTATGGACTGTAGCCCACCATGCTCCTTCTGTTCATGGGATTCTCCAGGCAAGAATATTGGACTGAGTTGCCATGCCCTCCTCTAGGGTATCTTCCCGACCAAAGGATCTAACCTGTGTCTCACCTTTCCTGCATTGGCACACAGGTTCTTTACCACTAGTGCCACCTGGGAAGCCCAACTGGCACCTAAGAAGGACTAAACTAATGAAAATATTTGGACAGTAACTGTTAAGGGTTGACTTTTATCCCTCTAAAGGATGCTGAAGCTCTAACTCTCAGAATCTATAGATGCAGCCTTAGAAATAGGATCTTTGCAGATGATCAAGTTAAGATGACATCATTAGAGTGACCTTAATCCAATGTAAGTGTGTTTGATATAAAAAAAAATTTGGAAACAGAAATGGATTTGCACACAGGGAGAATGCCATTGTGACCAAAAAGAAACATTGAGATAATGTGTCAACAAGCCTCAGTTCAGTTCAGTCACTCAGTCGTGTCCGACTCCTTGCAACCCCATGAATCGCAGCACTCCAGGACTCCCTGTCCATCACCAACTCCCGGAGTTGGCTCAGACTCACGTCCATCGAGTCAGTGATGCCATCCAGCCATCTCATCCTCTGTCGTCCCCTTCTCCTCCTGCCCCCAATCCCTCCCAGCATCAGAGTCTTTTCCAATGAGTCAACTCTTCACATGAGGTGGCCAAAGTACTGGAGTTTCAGCTTTAGCATCATTCCTTCCAAAGAAATCCCAGGGCTGATCTCCCTCAGAATGGACTGGTTGGATCTCCTTGCAGTCCAAGGGACTCTCAAGAGTCTTCTCCAACACCACAATTCAAAAGCATCAATTCTTCGGCGCTCAGTTTTCTTCACAGTCCAACTCTCACATCCATACATGACCACTGGTAAAACCATAGCCTTGACTAGACAGACCTTTGTTGGCAAAGTAATGTCTCTGCTTTTCAATATGCTATCTAGGTTGGTCATAACTTTTCTTCCAAGGAGTAAGCATCTTTTAATTTCATGGCTGCAGTCACCATCTGCAGTGATTTTGGAGCCCAGAAAAATAAAGTCTGCCACTGTTTCCACTGTTTCCCCATCTATTTCCCATGAAGTGATGGGACCGGATGCCATGATCTTCGTCTTCTGAATGTTGAGCTTTAAGCCAACTTTTTCACTCTCCACTTTCACATTCAACAAGCCTAGAAACACCAAATATTGCTATCAATCCACCAGAAGCTGAGAGGAAGGTATGGAACAGATACTTCTTTCCATCTCTCAGAAGGAAAGATCTTGGCTGACTCTTTGATCTCAGAGTTCTAGCCTCCAGAACTGGAAGATTAAAAATTTCTGTTGCTTAAATCACCCTATTTGTGATATTCTGTCATGGCAGCTCAGCAAATTAATAGTTAGCTAAACTTCTCATTTTCATGTTTGGCTCTGACATATACACATAAAGAGAGAGGCTCAAGATCACTGCAGAGATCTATGACTAAAACTCAATGGAATACATCATAAATCATGATGATGAAAATTGAGTGATTTCGTATGTTCCTTATATGTGGAAATGAGTAGACAAAAAGCCTTACTCAGGCCTATTGCCTTCTGCCACTTTTGTAAAAAGAAAGTTTGAGTAATTGGGAAAGAATTGAAATGGGACAGTTCCCCAATCTGAAGTCACTTTTCCAGACACTGACCACTGAATGGTACCATCAAAGGGCCTCTTTGTCGGTCAGGTCTGCAAGAGTGGTTGGGATGCTTACATGAGAAAAATGTCCTCAACTACTTTTGTGTCTGTCAAACTGGTTCACGCTTTCTCATGCTTTCTTCTCATTTTTTCCTTTCCTTGCTTCTTCACCTCATGAGTAGGAAGGAAACCTTCATCAAATCTTTCAGGCTGTGTGATCCAGCTACACCCAAAGAGCTGAACTATTGGCTAGATCTGCCTTTCCTAGAATGTAGGGTCAGGGAACCTCACTTTAGTTCACTGAATGACATACTTTGGGTTTGATTTTATGATAGCTTCTACATTTTCCAACTCATGTCCTTTTTTAGCTATTTATTGAATTTAATGTTGCTTTTGCTTTATGTTTTTGTTTTCTGGCTGCGAGGCATGTGTGATCCCAGCTCCTCAACTAGGGATCGAATATGTACCCTCTGCATTGGAAGGCAATGTTTTAACCACTGGACAACCAGGGAAGTCCCCAACCCATGTTGTTGACCTTTGATTTGACTTGAATTTGACCATTGACTCAACCTCTCTACGAACTCTGGCTTTGCAAGGATTATACTGAATGTCAGTCTTATCCTTTACAGTGTCTCCAGTGCAATTATTTTAAGCCTGACAATGAGTTTCCTATATGAGAACCTCCCATAGACACCCACTGCATAAACGCTAAAGCCTAAACACCTTCAAATAATGGTATACAAGAGTCTTTATAGTCTAGACTCTGCCTGTCTTTCTAGTTGTGGATCTTGTCTTGCATTCTAAAATGTACTTTCTCCCTAGGACAAATAATGGGTAACACTTGAATTTCCTTAGAGTTAACCACTCAATACATGTTGGTTGAATTCATTAAAAAGTAAAAGGTATTGGGCTGTGGCATGAGGTGGGAGAAGTGCTGGGCTCCAGGCATTGCCTTGTGTCTAAGTAGGACATGCCAGTAAGACATCAGAAGCACTTTGAGTGCTATGGCATGGTGGCAGGGTGCTAACAAGAGGGATGTAGGGAATCTGCAGAGAAGCATTGCTTATTTTAAAGCTCTGCATTGCTAGGAAAGCTTCTCTAGCACCTGTGAAATGCTGTCCATGTCTGAGATGGAGACTGACTAGAGCACATTGTTTTTGAAGATTTATTATTTGAATCCTACCATGTCAGTGAACAAATGGACATTTGGCTAATCTATACCCAACCTTCCTTTGGCACATCCAGACCTGAAACATTACAGTGTCTTGCTAAGGTCTCAAACAATAGGATTTGTGCATCTGCAAAGTCAGAATCAAAGAATAATCCATACTTGGTTATCCCGAGTGAACTAAAACACAGTAATTCATTTTCATTATAGATTGGGCATCCTGAGGAGAGGAACTGATCCATTACTGAAATCTGCTGTGTGTTCTCCATTAAGTTTGCTGAAGCAAGGGGTCAGTCTGACACTTCACTATGAGAGAGCCAGGGGGAGGGGGCTCATCCCCAGGAGTGTGAGGTTGGCCGAGGTAGTTTGCACTGTATTTCTGGCACCTGAAAGTGCACTTCAGCTCAATGGCTTCTCTCAAAACCTTCTGTGGTCATGGGAAATGCATGGGACGATGACTGAAGAAGCTGCATAAAAGCTGAACAGATGTGGAAATCTCATCTTTGTAGAAGACAGCCACCAAGATTTACGTCCATGTTTGGTCTTCCTTGTAGAATGGATCTCTGGGAGCTAAAACAGGTTCCATTGTGTTAAAAAAAAATGGTTGTCCTCTGCTACTTTCCTTGTTTTTAAATATTTGGAAAGATATTTTAGCAAAGTTATTGCAAGTTAATGCAAGAGTTTAGACTCCATTTATTTTCAGGAGGCAATCCTCGTCAGGACTTCTTAAATCTAGAGTTTTTTATTGTAGTCTATCTACTCAACCTTCATGAACTCACATTGTGCTGCAACATTGCACACATTGTGGCTGTGCTGAGTCTTTGTTGCTGTGTGAGCTTTTTCTTTAGTTGCGGAGAGCAGGGGCTACTCTAGAGTTGTAGTGCAAAGGCTTCTCATGGTGCTGGCTTCCCTTGTTGACCAGCATGGACTCCAGGCTGTGGGCTTCAGTAGTTAAAGTGCATGGGCTTAGTTCTACATGCTGTGTGGCATGTAGAATCTTCCTGGACCAGGGATCAAACCCATAACCCCTGCATTTTCACATGGATCCTTTACCACTGAGACACCAGGGAAGCCCGCCATTGATCTTCTGCTGAGTGGGCACATTTGTGATTGCATATGTGTGATATGCACACATATGTATGTCTTTGATCTCCATTTAAAGTGCAGGCTTCTAACATGCAGAGCATTTGACTGTTTTCCTTTCTTTTGAAGTCCCCCTGGGCTTTTGGTCTTTATAACATGAAGCTTTGTATGTAACTCCCTTTTCCCACAAGACTGTGTTAGAAAGTTAAGGCAGAAAAATTCTTGAAATTAATCACAAGAAGAAACTGGAATGAAAGAAAGAGGGCAATAATGAGTCCTGAGTTTTCATTCTGGTTGTACCACCTTCTGTCAAAATGACTACATAGAAGTCTGTTTCTGTCTCTGCATCTCAAGTTCCTAGGAAGAAAATCAGAGGATTAGACCACACAATCTCTGAGGCCCCCTCTGGCTCAATCTTCTTGAATCTGTCATAGCTATTCTTTGTTACAGGGTTTATGGAATTGAGCATAAAGAAGTCTGATATAATCAATATCAGACTTTTACCTTTGAATAACTTAGTTCAGCTACTACTATATTTAAAATATAATTCTGGATCCATTACATGCATTATTATGTTTAATCCTCAAAACAAATATATGAGTCTTGACACTATTCTTTTCTCCATTTTCAGCAGGGGGTTTGTTTGCTTGCCCACTGTTACATGGCTAGAAAATTCTAGAGATGGAACACAAATCCATGTCTATCTGATTCCAAAGCCCATGTTTTTAACAGCTATATTATACCACCTAGTGTACTAAACTTCACCTGGTTGAGAATATGGGATAGACTCAGAAATACAAACATGCATACACTTACATGTATATCTTAATAGATAAAAAAAAAAAAAAATAGCAAGAGGGCAAGGGTGAACTGGATGAACTATGTTTATCTGTGAGTGAACTTTAACCAGTTTACCCATTGTTGACCTGGGTTGGCACAGCTCTGAAATTAAGTTAGTGAAAGTGAGAGTCGCTCAGTCATGTCCAACTGTTTGTGACCCCATGGACTGTAGCCTGCCAGACTCCTCTGTCCATGGAATTCTCCAGACAAGAACAGTGGAGTGGGTGGCCATTCCCTTCTCCAGGGGATCCTCCTGACTCAGGGATGGAACCAGCATCTCTTACACCTCCTGCATTGCAGGCAGATTCTTTACCATCTGAGTCACCAGGGAAATCCCAGTCTGAAATTAAAGCTGTCCCTAAATTTGAAAGTAACAGGAAAAGGACACTGAGCATAAGCATGAAAAATAAAGAGATTCAACCAAGGGCACAAGGGCAGCACTGCTGGAAACCCTGCATCTGTCTAAGAAAAATAGATAGAAGTAGCAGGCAGAAGCATGAGGAAAGTCAGAAGAGAAGGAGAAAAGGGACAGTGGAAAGGAATGTAGCACAATTTCCTCCTGATCCCTGTCCAGATTGACTCTGTGTGTTCCTTCTTTACTTGTGTTTTCAAGCTATAAGCTCCAATTTCTTCTGCTTTAACTTGTGTTTTCAAGCTATAAGCTCCAATTTCTTCTGCTTTAACCTAAATAAATTTTTCAGATCTTCTTAATTAGCTAGTGATTAGACACAAATAGTATATGAAAAATTATAATTTCTCATGTATCTATGGGACTAAAATGGAAGTAGTTTATAAAGGAGAAAAGCCTGATTGTTTCCAATTTAACATTGTCCTTTGAGGTTGGGGGAGGAATTGTCAAACAGTTGGTCAAAGTGAGCACCCATCCTTAGTACCAATGACATATACTACTATAAACTCACTCTCTCACCCTCCTCAACTCCTTGTTGGTACAATAGACTTTTTATTAGGCTATTCACATTTTTTCTTGAGAGAGAGAGAAAGAGGAGAGAGAGAATCCCAGTAGCCTGTATGGTTTGGGAAGCAAAAGGGGCTGGGGCCTGGGACGTGGTACATAAGGAAGGAAATTGCATGGTTGATTTGAACTATGCTTTCAGGCAAGCATTTAGTGAAGTTGAATTGTACTTAGTTGAAGGAGCTCCTAGTGAAAAAGCAATGACCTAGGTAAGATCTAATGTTTTGTCTTTGCTCTGGGTACTGTGAGGGAGGTGCTTAGGGACATGGTAAGTGGATTTGGAAGGCATTCTCTTAGTAGATTAGAATGAGAATGGGATCAAAGCCTGTTCTGTGTAGAAGTCTCTACCAGGAGGCTGTTTTTCTGGCCAGTTGGAGTGCAGCCATTGTATGAAACTTAGCCATTAAGTCCTCACTTCATATGGCTTCAGGTCTTCAGTGTCCTATATTATTCGGCAACTCTCTCAACGAAGCACAGAACATTTTCTGAGGTCATTTGTCTCACTTGGAAGGGCCAGTTGAACTGAGCTGTTAAGAGGATAAAGTAAGGCAGGCAGAAGCTTTCACAAAAGAAAAGAAAGAGCAAAGAGCCTTAGCAAATGCTCCCTGGTTCCCCACAGTGCAGGCCAGAAAGAGGGCAGAAATCATTCTGAAAAATTAATGGCATCCAAATGAAGAGTCTTTTTGAGAACCCCAAAGTGAGGGATAGAAAATTATTTGCAGTAGGTAGAAGTCTTATTTATTATTTTCCACACCTTCTCTTGTGAATAATGTTACCTCTCAACTGCTTCCATGTGTGTTGTTCACTTTATGGATTAGCTGCTGCCAATTTAGAATGCCCCAAATCCAGCATTTTGAGTCTCATAACCCCATGATTCTCATTAGCAAATGTACTAATTTTATTAATAATCCAAACAAAATCCCAGAAGGTAAAGCTGCAGCAAAGAAAACAAATGTCTGTACAAGCATCATACATCCCAAAGCCAGATATGAATGAGTTTATATAATTTACTCTTGTAGAATTTTTGTGATTCTCCTCCAATACCATGAAAAATCAAGGGTTGTTTGGCATGCAAGATGAGCATATTAAGATGAAGAAGAAAGTATTGTACTGCATTGCAAATAGCTGAAGCTTTGACTAATGTGATGCTTTTTGATGCAAACAAGGTATGCTGTCAGATTACCCCTGAAGAGCACTGAAGGATTCCCAATCATTACAACTGTATGCTAGGAGGCTCTTTATTTTCCCTCTTGGACACAAACAATAAAATAAGACTTTCTAGGTATCTTTAGGGGGAAAAATGTAGTTTTGACCTTGTGCTCCTGTGAGAGATCTGAGAAACATGTTCGGGAAAGCACAGTTTTATATTATATTCAAGTTATGAAAGTGATTGTACAGCAGTGAGCCTCTGGGTGCCACCTAGTTGAAGCATAAGGGCAGAATTTTATCTGAATTTTGTTTCTTCCACTGGAAGCTGGGGGGAGACCGGCAGTGTTTCTTTCTCTACTCCATTAGTGAAGCCTGCTCCTAGGATGACCCCAGGATCAGCTAGAGAACCCTGATGTTCTAAAATCATCTCTTTCCAGGAAATCCCAGAAGAAACGGAGAGTCTCTTTCCAGTTCAGGCCAGAGTTAAACCCAGGGATCACAGGCACCACCTGCCAATGTGAAGTGGGATTCATACGTACTGGCTTTTGCCCAGATTTAGAACTGGACTTGGGGGCAATATCAAATTATCCCGTGATATGCCTTTTTGGGGCCTCATGTTTCTTCCTTTTTTTAGATCATTTCCTTGGTACTCACAAGAATTCAGAGAAAGAACAATGAACATCAACATTTTGGTTTTGCCTAACACTTTTCAACTCATTTCACTCTGTACTTCTTTCTTATTTCACATTTGTCAAGAACCTACCATGTGCAGGGTATCATGCTTTCACCTATATTGCCTGATTTAATCATCATGTCAATTTTGTACTGTGGATCTGAATAACCTCATCTTACAGATGAATTTCTGACACTTGAACATCTGAATAACTTGCCTAAAGCTTGTAAATTATGGAATCTGGATTTATATCTACACCTGCTTGATTCTAAAATCAGTGCCAGTTCCATCACATGCCTTGCTGAATTCTGTAGCAGACATGAGTCAAAAGAGCACGGAGAGACATAACCTAACATATATATGATGTTTCTTTTCTCTGTCTTACCCTGCTCACCTCCTTTGCCCTGCCCTTTTCATGCATCAGCTTGTCAAGAGCTAGGTTCACTAATCTCTCCACCAGTGTTATTGTCCCTGACCCACTTCTCAGATGTGATATAGGAAGTCCTTAAGCCAGTAATCGGAAATGTGAGAGCATGGATGAAAGATTTTCATCCCATTCCAGCACTGACATATTGGCAGTAACTTCTTAGAACACTTTCGAGAAGATTTATGAAATGGATGCTGTGATCAATTACTGAAGGCTATAATTGCCATGGGAGGACAGAACTCATCTGCTATATATTTGCTACCCCTCTCTTCAGCAATCCCAAACTCCATTCCTGGTAAGAGGAGAAAGTGTATATCTATGTCAGTAATATGTACTTATACCCTTTCACAGGCTTCCTCCTAGTTTTGACAAGTGGGTCCTCAGGCAGCTGTTTTTTGTTGTTGTTCAGTCACCCAGTCATGTCCTACTCTTTGCAATCCCATGGACTGCAGCACTCCAGTCTTCCCTGTCCTTCACTGTCTCCCAGAGTTTGCTCAAACTCATGTCCATTGAGTCAGTGATACCATCCAACCATCTCATCCTCTGCCCCCTCTTTCTCCCTTTGCCTTCAATCTTTCCCAGCATCCAGGTTTTTCCCAATAAGTCAGCTGTTCACATCAGCTAGCAAAAATATTGGAACTTCATCTTCAGCATCAGTCCTTCTAATGAATGTTTAAGGTTGATTTCCTTTAGAATTGACTGGTTTGGTCTCCTTGCTGTTCAAGGGATTCTCAAGAGTCTTCTCCAGCCCCACAGTTCGAAAACGTTAATTCTTTGGCACTCATTATTCTTTATGTCCAACTCTCACATTCGTACATTACTGGGAAAAAATGTAGCTTTGACTATGCAAATCTTTGTTGGCAAAGTGATGTCTCTTCTTTTTAGTATGCCGTCTAGGTTTGTCATAGCTTTTCTTCCAAGGAGCAATCATCTTATAATTTTGTAGTTGCAATCATCATCCACCGTGATTTTGGAACCCAAGAAAATAAAATCTGGCACTGTTTTCACTTTTTCCTCTTCTATTTGCCATGAAATAATGGGACCGGATGCCATTATCTTGGTTTTTTGAATGTTGAGTTTTAAACCAACTTTTCATTCTCCTCTTTGACCCTCATCCAGAGGTTCTTGATAGTCTGCCTAAAAGTTAAACAGGGTGACAGTTTACAGCAAATTCCTTTCCCAACGTGGAATCAGTTCATTGTTCCATGTTCAGTTCTAACTTTTGCTTCTTTTTATTTTTTAAACTATGCGAAATCTAATTTTATTTTATTTTTAAACTTTACAATATTGTATTGGTTCTTAACCTGCATACAGGTTTGTCAGGAGGCAGATAAGGTGGTCTGGTATTCCCATCTCTTTACGAATTTTCCACAGTTTGTTGTGATCCGCACAGACAAAGGCTTTAGCATAGTCAATGAAGCAGATATTTTTCTGGAACTTCCTTAATTTTTCTCTGCTCCAACAAATGTTGATAATTTACTCTTTGGTTCCCCTGCCTTTTCTAAATCCAGCTTGCACTTCTGGAATTTCTCAGTTCACATAATGTTGAAGCCTAGCTTGAAGGATTTTGAGCATTACCTTGCTAGAATGTGAAATGAGTGGAATTGTGAAGTACTTTGAACATTTTTTGGCATTGCCTTTCTTTGTGATTGAAATGAAAACTGACCTTTTCCAGTCCTGTGGCCATTGCTTAGTTTTCCAAATGTATTGGCATATTGAGTGCAGCACTTTCAAAACATCATTTTTAAGATTTTAAATGGTTGAGCTGGAATTCCATCAGCTCCACTAGCTTTGTTTGTAGTAACGCTTCCCAAGGCCCATTTGACTTCACATTCTAAGATGTCTGGCTTGACCACACTGTCAGAGTTATCTGGGTCATTATGACCTTTCTTATATATTTCTTCTGTGTATTCTTGCATTGTAGTTCCCTGAGTTTATTACCCTGCTTCTCTCATCATTTACCCTTACTACACACCCCTCTTCTAATATGGCAATTTCTTTATTCAGTTTCCAAAGACTGGTTTATCCTTGAGTTAGTTTTCATGGCTTCTTGTTCCTTTACCCTAATGTGATTTGATTAAAAACATGTAAAATATCATGTAGGAAACGAGTTGCCAGTCCAGGTTCGATGCACGATGCTGAATGCTTGGGGCTGGTGCACTGGGACGGCCCAGAGGGATGGTATGGGGAGGGAGGAGGGAGGAGGGAAGAGGGTTTGGGATGGGGAACACATGTATACCTGTGGCGGATTCATTTTGATATTTGGCAAAACTAATACAATTATGTAAAGTTTAAAAATAAAATAAAGTTAGAAAAAAAAAAGTAAAAAAAAAAAAAAACAAAACTTTGAACATGAAAACTGCCCATATAGAAGCTGCAACTCTAACCTATACCTGTTTGCTCACCATCAAGAGAAAAGACCACCTCCTGGAAATTTTGCTCTTTTTTGTATACCACATGCTAACAGTTCTCTTCTTCTGTTTCATAATTATAAATCCCTTACATGTAAAGTAACAAGCCTTGATCCACAGTCTAAACTTCCACTGTCATCCTGGCCTCCTTCACATCCCTGTCTTATCCTAATGGCCAGGTACAGTGCCAGATCCTATCCTTTGAGGATCCAATTCCTGCTGGATTTTGATTTGTGAACATTTCTGCAACACAGGGATTTCAATCCCTGGTATGTCAGAATATACTGTTTAAATAACTAAGATTCACTAGCCATGTTTCTCTTGGTCTGTATAGCATTGGCATAAAATTGGGCTCAACCTCTAATATCCTAATATCAGTGAATGAAGTGAAAGTCACTCAGTAGTGTCTGACTCTTTGTGACCCCATGGACTCCATGGAATTTTCCAAACCAGAATACTGGAATGGGTAGCCTTTCCCTTCTCCAGGGCATCTTCCCAATCATGGGATCGAACCCAGGTCTCCCACATTGCAGGCCAATTCTTTATGAGCTGAGCCACAAGGGAAGCCCAAGAATACTGGAATGGGCAGCCTATCCCTTCTCCAGCAGATCTTCCTGACCCAGAAATTGAACTGGGGTCTCCTGCATTGCAGGAAGGTTCTTTACCAACTGAGCTATCAGGGAAGCCCTTATGTCAGTGAGGGCATGCTAAAATCAGGTTCCAGACCTGATCCTGGGTATTTAAACAAAATAATTTAAAAAAATCAAAATAATACATTTACATGATGTTGAAAAGTCTGTTGAAATTTAAATATGTGTTGCCAAAATAGTAACCCTTCCTACTTTCTCTTTTTCACTCTTTCAAATGGGGATTAGACGTATTGCACAGGGCTGCTTAATCAAGGTTTTAGCATAGTATTTGGTCAATTTAATAACTATTAACAGGCATTTATCTATCTATCATCATAAATATTAAGCTATGCACCCTAGCAAAGACTGGAGTATAAAACAATTTGTTGACATGTTTAGCTGAGATCTGTAAGAATTTCATTTTTCCCAGTCAATAAATAGGAATTATAAACCTTAAAGCACTGAGAAATCAACTAGCATTATTTCTTTAACCAAGTGGAGAAAAAAATTGATTAAACAAAGCTTTTCCACTTGCTCATCTTTCCCTATGTGTCTTGAAGAACCCTATGGGCAAATATAAATTTGTCAAGTATAAGGCAAAGATTTGACTGCTGGAGAGTTTACCTAGCAAAGGATCATTCTGAATATAAAGTAAGAGAAACTTCCCTTTCACTTTGTGATTAATATTCTTCTTGCTGAATAGACACCAAATGCTTAGGAGACTGTGGAAATCATCTGCTTTTGCAATTTGATCATGCCTCCAGATTATCAGGTGATAAATTTGTTATAAGGAATGATAAAAACTTTAATTCTTCCCACCCACATAAATACGTAAAACCAATTTCCCTGTTCAGGTTCCTGAGAAATAAACATGTCAACATGGAAAGGCTATTTATCATGGCTGTCATAATTAGGTTCAATTGGGGAAGTCAGTTCTCTTTCGCAAATGACAAACTTCAAGTTCCAATTCACCAGCACCATTTTGCAGGACACATCTAATAGCCTCCAGTCATTTATCACTATTCCCAAATGCCAGGAACATCAGAGGCAGGGCAGGTGTTCCTCATTCCAGTTCACTGACCTAAAATTATTATCATTGTTTTATCAGTATGAAGATACTGCCAAGCTTCTGATAGAAGCACATTTTCAACAGAGGGTTTTTTTTTTTTTTTTCCCTCTTTTTTTTTTTTTAAAGTTTAGGAAGTATAGTTCATAAAAATTATTCAAGGTAGTATTCTCCCTCTTGACTTTTGACTTTACAAGTGGGCACTCAGCTGCTAGCTTTAGCCAGGGCATATATATGTGTGAAGTAGACATTAGCAGACAAGGAGATCAAAGAAACCCTGACTATCTCCCTTTCTACTTCCTGCCAGCATAAAGAAAGAGAACAATGTCTGGCTGGAGCAATTGCCTGCCAAAACCAGTGGGCTAACAGGTTTTGTGCACTTTCTGGACTTATAGACTCAAGATAGAACTGAAAGTTCTGCTTCAAATATCATAATGATCATACTAAATATATCACCTCTTCAATTAGTGGAAAGAATCTGGGATTATGTGTGTGGTGGGAGAGGGTTTGATTGATAAAGGGATTCTATTTAATGAGATCCCCTCAAAAATTGACAAATCCTATTTGATTCACCTCTCAGGACTGAAAATCTTACTAAAATGATGTCCGTTTCCTTCATAAGTGTAGATAAGTGACCTTTGTGTATTAGATGAAACAACTCAGGGAAAGAACAGTGGAGTTGGCATCCACCAGCCTACCATGAACAAACTTGGTGTCCTTAGGCTAGTGGCTCAATTTTTCTGGACTGTGGTTTCTTCTTTTGTAAAATAGGCATAAATACTATTGCCTTTATGAAAAACCAAGAAAGACAGTTGATATGTGGTAAGTAATGTAAGTTTCATATGAAAGAGAAAGCAAAGCTCAGAACCAGTGAGTGACATTCAGAAATGGTGAGTGACAGCCAGGTTTACACAGCTCATCCATATTAAAGTGAGGCTGTGAATTGAGACACTGTCAGCTCCCACACCAACGTTCATTCTCCTATGATGCACTGAACACCTATTTGCTAAGCATTGGAATCCAAACAGCTTTAATAGTTCAAGTGGGCAAAAGGATGCCATGTCCTTTGTAATGCCACCTTTTTATCACATCACTTAATTCATTGTATTGTAGTTGCCTTTTGGCATGTTTGTCTCATTAGACTATGGGTTCCTCAAAGATAGGGACCATGTCTTGATATTTCTATCCCCAGAACATTGTCCAGTGTTCAGAGACACAGTCAGCATTCAGTTAATGCCTGTTGTAGGAAAAGGAGGGCTTCACAAGTGGCTAAGTGGTAAAGAATCCACCTGCCAGTGCATGAGACATAAGAAATGCAGTTTCAATCCCTGGGTTGCGAAGATCCAGAGGTGATTCAGAGAAGAAGATTCAGAGGTGAAAGAGGGCATGGCAACCCACTCTGATATTCTTTTTTTTTTAATTAATTTATTTATTTTAATTGGAGGCTAATTACTTTACAATATTGTAGTGGTTTTTCCATACATTGACATGAATCAGCCACAGGGGTATGTGTTCCCCATCCTGAACCCCCCTCCCACCTTTCTCTCCATCCCATCCCTCTGGTTCATCTCAGTGCATCAGCCCAGAGCACCCTGTCTCATGCATCAAACCTAGACTGGCGATTCATTTCACATATAATAGACATGTTTCAATGCCATTCTCCCAAATCTTCCCACTTTCGCCTCTCCCACAGAGTCCAAAAGACTGTTCTATACATCTGTGTCTCTTTTGCTATCTCGCATATAGGATTATCATTACCATTTTTCTAAATTCCATATATATGCGTTAGTATACTGTATTGGTGTTTTTCCTTCTGGCTTACTTCACTCTGTATAATAGGCTCCAGTTTCATCCACCTCATTAGAATGGATTCAAATGTATTCTTTTTAATGGCTGAGTAATATTCCATTGTATATGTACGATATCCATTCATCTGCCAGTGGACATCAAGGTTGCTTCCATGTCCTGGCTATTGTAAACAGTGCTGCAGTGAACATTGGGGTACACGTGTCTCTTTCAATTCTGGTTTCCTCGGTGTGTATGCCCAGCAGTGGGATTGCTGGGTCCTATGGCAGTTCTAATTCCAGTTTTTTAAGGAATCTCCACAATTTTCTCCAGAGTGGCTGTACTAGTTTGCATTCCCACCAACAGTGTAAGAGGGTTCCCTTTTCTCCACACCCTCTCCATCATTTATTGTTTGTAGACTTTTGGATAGCAGCCATTCTGACTGGCATGAGATGGTACCTCATTGTGGTATTTGCATTTCTCTGACAATGAGTGATGTTGAGCATTTTTCATGTGCTTGTTAGCCATGTGTATGTCTTCTTTGGAGAAATGTCTCTTTAGTTCTTTGGTCCATTTTTTGATTGTGTCGTTTATTTTTCTGGAATTGAGCTGCAGGAGCTGCTTGTATATTTTTGAGATGAATTCTTTGTCAGTTGCTTCATTTGCTATCATTTTCTTCCATTCTGAAGGCTGTCTTTTCACCTTGCTTATAGTTTGCTTCATTGTGCAAAAGCTTTTAAGTTTAATTAGGTCTTATTTGTTTATTTTTCCTTTCATTTCCATTACTCTGAGAGGTGGGTCATAAAGTATCCTGCTGTGATTTATGTCAGAGAGTGTTTTGCCTGTGTTTTCCTCTAGGAGTTTTACAGTTTCTGGTCTTACGTTTAGATCTTTAATCCATTTTGAGTTTATGTTTGTTATCGTGTTAGAAAGTGTTCTAGTTTCATTCTTTTACAAATGGTTGACCAGTTTTCCCATCACCACTTGTTAAAGAGATTGTCTATTCTCCATTGTATATTCTTTCCCTCTTTGTCAAAAATAAGGTGTCCATAGGTGCATGGTTTTACTCTGGGCTTTCTATTTTGTTCCATTGATCTAAATTTCTGTCCTTGTGCCAGTACCATACTGTCCTGATGACTGTATCTTTGTAGTATAGCCTTAAGTCCGGCAGGTTGAGTCCTCTAGTTCCATTCTTCTTTCTCAAGATTGCATTGACTATTCGAGGTTTCTTGTAATTCCATACAAATTGTGAAATTATTTGTTCTACTTCTCTGAAAAATACCATTGGTAGCTTGACAGGGATTACATGGAATCTATAGATTGCTCTGTGTAGTATACTCATACTGGTTTGATGGTGTTGAATTCTCTCAGCTTTTGCTTGGCTGTAAAGCTTTTGGTTTCTCCTTCATATTTGAATGAGATCCTTGGTGGGTACAGTAATCTGGGTTGTAAGTTTTTCTCTTTTATCACTTGAAGTTTGTCCTGCCATCACCTTCTGGCCTGAAGAGTTTCTATCGAAAGATCAGCTGTTATCCTTTTGAGAATCTCCTTGTACATTATTTGTTGTTTTTCCCTTGCTGCTTTTAATATTTGTTCTTTGTGTTTGATCTTCATTAATTTGATTAATATGTGTCTTAGGGTGTTTTGCCTTGCATTTTTCCTGTTTGGGATTCTCTGGGTTTCTTGGACTTGGGTGGCTATTTCTTTCCCCATTTTAGGTAAGTTTTCAACCATTATCTCCTCAAGTATTTTCTCATGGCCTTTCTTTTTTTTTCTTCTTCTTGGCCTCCTATGATTTGAATTTTGGGGTGCTTGACATTGTCCCAGAGATCTCTGAGGTTGTCTTCATCTCTTTTAAGTCTTTTTTCTTTTTTCCTCTCTGCTTCATTTATTTCCAATATTCTATCTTCCTCCTCACTTATCCTATCTTCTGCCTCAGTTATTCTACTGTTGGTTCCCTCCAGAGTGTTTTTTATCTCATTTTTTGCATTATTAATTATTGATTGACTCTTTTTTATTTCTTCTAGGTCCTTGTTAAACATTTCGTATATCTTCTCAATCCTTGTCTCCAGACTATTTATCTGTAACTTCATTTTGTTTTCAAGATTTTGGATCATTTTTACTATCATTATTCTGAATTCTTTTTCAGGTAGACTCCCTATCTCCTCTTTTGTTTGATTTGGTGGGCATTTATCATGTTCCTTTACCTGCTGAATATTTCTCTGACTTTTCATCTCACTTAGATTGCTGTGTTTGGGGTGGCCTTTCTGTATTCTGGCAGTTTGTGGTTCCTGTTTATTGTGGAGGTTTCTCGGTGTATGTGGTGTTGGATGAGTGACTTGTCAAGGTTTCATAGTTAGGGAAGCTTGTGTCGGTGTTCTGGTGGGTGGAGCTGGATCTTTTCTCTCTGGAGTGCAATGAAGTACCCAGTATTGAGTTTTGAGGTACGTGTGGGTTTGATGTGACTTTTGGCCACCTGTATTTTAATGTTTAGGCTTATGTTCCTGCATTGTTGGAGAATTAACTTAGTATGTCTTGCTCTGGAAGTTCTTGGCTCTTGGGTAGAGCTTGGTTTCAGTGTAGGTATGGAGCCTTTTGGATGAGCTGTTGTCGATTAATGTTCCCTGGAGTCAGGAGTTTTATGGAGTTCTCTAGTTTTGTATTTAAGCCTCCTGACTCTGGTTTTCAGTCTTATTCTTGCAGTAGCCTGAAGACTTCTCCATCCATACCGCACCAATGATAAAACATCTAGGTTAATAAAGAAAAGCCTCTCCACAGTGAAGGACACCCAGAGAGGTTCAGAGTTACATGGAGAAGAGAAGCAGGAGGAGGGAGATAGAAGTGACCAGGAGAAGAGGGGCAATCAAAAGGGGAGACAGCAATCTAGCCAGTAATCAATTACCTGTGTGCTCTCCACAGTCTGGAACACCCAGAGAGGTTCACAGATTTACACAGAGAAGAGAAGAGGGAGGAAGGAGATAGACGTGACCAGGAGGAGAAGAGGGGGAATCAAAAGGAGAGAGACAGATCTAGCCAGTAATCAGTTCCCTAAGTGTTCTCCACAGCCCGGAATACCCAAATATATTCACAGAGTTGGGTAGAGAAGAGAAGGGGGGAGGGAGGATACAGAGGTGACCTGGGGAAGAAAAAGGAGAGTCAAAAGGGGGAGAGGGCAATCAAGCCAGTAATCACACTCCTAAATAAAAATGGGTACTGAAGATTGGATTCTCAAAGGTACAAAATTGATAACAAATACCAAAAAGCAAACATTAAAAATCTAGAGTACAGTTTAGATTCTCAAAAATGCAATATTAAGGAAACAAAATCACAAAAATTATTATATATATATATATATATATATAATTTGCTTTAAAAATAGGGTCTTTTTTTGCAAGGTAATAGTTTATAAAAATGAACATTAAAGGAGTAATAAATAACTTAAAAATTTAAAAAAAAGATTAAAATTAAAAAAAAAATGGTAATAGTAAAATATATCTAGGAATTTCTCTGGAGCTGTTGAGGGCAGTGTGGGGTCAGTCCAGTTTCAGTTAGTTCCTTATTCCAGCTTATACTTCTTCTCAAGTTCTATAGGCCCCTTCCAGTGTAGTCAGTGCTACCTACAGGGTTTTAATCTGTTGCATCTCTCACTTCCAAAGCAGTTCCCTCTGTTTATTTTGGCTTCCTTCTGTTTGCAATTCTCTTTAGTGTCTAATTTCTGCCCTGACACAAGGGGACAAAAGTGGTCACTTTTTTCGGCTCACTTGTTCAGTCGTGCTGTGGGGAGGGAGGAACACTGCAAACAAATATCACTGGCCTGTGTGGAGAGTGCTTGCGGTGTCTGGGCCACACTATGTTTGCCCCTGCTCATGGTGTGTGTGCTTTGCTGGTCTACACTGCTCAGACTCCAGGTTACTCTGCAAGGGAACTGCCTAAAGTGGTCCCTGTGTTGTGTTAATTTCCCAGGTCTGAGCCATTCAGGTTCTCAGGTACTCCCCAAAGGCAAAGACTCAGTTGGGCCTGAGTTTGTGCCCTTCCCAGGTCTGAACATCTCAGGCGACCAGGTGCTTGGTAAGCACACTCTCCCCAGGTGGGCGGTACGTCTTATCACCTCCCTGGTCCTAGCCGCTCGGTTTCCTGGGTGCACAGTGGGAGCACTGTCTCAGATGTGCTGTGTGTCTCCTCTGAGGAGCTGATCTCTGGCTGTGGCCCTCCTGGTGAATGACAACTGTCCAGGATCCCAGGAAGACTTGGTTAGCAACTGGGAGCCTGCTTGTAGTTTGGTAGAGGATTCCATCTCTGGGGCTGAGATTGCACCTCACCTTCTGGCTCTAGCTGTTGCCTGCCTGCCTCTCTGCTGCTAGCGGGGGATGGGCCAGTCCACAGCCGGCTAGCTCTCCTCTGGTATTCGCTCAGTCCTTTGTTCTGTGAGCAGGCCTGGCAGTGCCTTCGGTTAGAACTTTTTACGGGAAAGTTCTCTCTCTCTCTCTTTTTTTTCCCTCTCTCTCTCTGGCTATCCCACAGTTTGGGTTTCTATCTCATGTTAGCTTTCTCAGATTGTCCTCAGGGCATTCAGGCTGGGTCCTTACCCTAAGCAATGCAGCCTGTGCCTCCCTGTTCAGCCCCCACTCGCTGCTGGCAGGCTCACTGCTGGCAGACTTGAGCATCTGGGCGACTTCTCCGCTGGTAGTTGCAGTTAGGCAAGTAATCTGTGGGTTTTTTTTCTTTTTTTTTCTCCTGGTTATGTTGCCCTCTGAGATTCCAAAACTCTGCACAGACCCGCTGGTGAGAGGGTTTCTTCCCCAGGATGGGTCTCCATCCCTAACTCTTTTGTCTCTCTTTTTATCTTTTATATTTTGTCCTACCTCCTTTCAAAGACAATGGGCTGCCTTTCTGGGGGCCTGGTGTCCTCTTCCAGCATTCAGAAGTTGTTTTGTGGAATTTGCTCAGCATTGAAATGATCTATCAAAGAATTTGTTAGGCAGAAAGTGGTCTCCCCATCCTATTCATCTGCCATCTTAGGACAGCCCCCCCCCCCCCCCCCCCACTCTAATGTTCTTACCTGGAGAATCCCATGGGCAGAGGAGTTTGGCAGGCTATAGTCCTTAGGCTTGCAAAGAGTTGACCATGACTTAGCTCACATGCACATAGGAAAAGGAGGAAGAAGAAACAGAGTGAGGTATAGGTGATCCAGAATGCACTTCTGACTCTTCCCTTGCTGTTACTTCTTTAGGACGACACCTGCAAATCATTCTAATTCTCTGAACTTTCTTGAGGTTTGAGTTCTGGGTTAGTGGGAATTTACAATGATGCCTAACTAATCTGAACTTCTTGAATGCTTTAGTGATAAAGCAGTCAGCCCAGCCAACTCTTGGGCCATATATCAGCTAATCAATAGCAATGTTCAGGCTATACCAAGATTTTCTAACACCTGTCAAGGCTGACTAATCAGGGATTATTCAAAAATCACATGGAAGAGAAAAACCTTTCTTTTCTTTTGGAGACTTGCTATGAGAAAAGACCTTGAGTAGGAATTGGACAGTTCAATTCTCAAATGATCTAATCATTACTAGGGAGACTATATAAAATGAAGAAGCAGGAAAGAAGAAGGTAAAACCAAGGGACTTAATCATACTTGTCATTGTTCCCTTAGGAACCCTGCTCAATATTCTGTAATGATCTAAATAGGAAAAGAATTTGAAAAAAAGAATAGATACAGTTATATGTGTAATTGAATCATTTTGCTGTACACCTGAAACACAGCATTGTTAATCAACTATTCTCCAATATAAAATAAAAAAAGTTTTAAAAATAAAAATATATTAGATTCCTGACTTTCTGGTTTCTCTCATGGAGTTACAGGAGGCGAGGAGTAGGGAGGGGAGAAGAGATGGTTAGGAATTTAGGATTAGATAGAAGGAAGATAGAAAATGGTGGTGTGTGGTGCCCACACTTTTTGTAACAGTTGAAAAAATGTTTCCCAGCTGCATTCTCTTTTCAAAAACATTGGCTCACAGGATTAATGCATTTGAAACACTGTGCACAGCTCCCCATCCCTCAGATAGAGGCAGACTTAGAATTTCTGCCTTAGCCCTTACTATAACACCTACTGGTATACCACCTGCTGTTTTTAGACTCCTAGAGCTCAGTAGATTTGACAGTGTGAGGGTAAAGTGAAAGGCACTTGGTCGTGTCCGATTCTTTGTGATCCCATGGAAGATACAGTTCATGGAATTCTCCAGGCCAGAATACTGGAGTGGGTAGCCTTTCCCTTCTCTAGGAGATCTTCCCAATCCAGGGATCAAGCCCAGGTCTCCCACATTGCAGGCAGATTCTTTCCTAACTGAGCCAAAAGGGAAGCCTAAGAATACTGGAATGGGTAGCCTATCCCTTCTCCAGCATGATCTTCCCAACCCAGGAATCAAACCAGGGTCTCCTGCATTGCAGGCAGATTCTTTACCAACTGATCTATGAGGTGAGGGTAAAGAGTCTGCATTGTTTCCATCAACACTATTTACCCTTTCTTTACCAGTTCAACTGTTTCACATTCTATTAGGCTCAAGCTTGGCACCAAACATCAGAGGACAAATGATCTTGAAAATGTTGCTGCCCTTTTTAAAAACACAAATAATAAAATCTGTTAAAATATTGTTAGAGGTGAGAATATATGTCCTTACTTCTGATTCACACTTATTTTTGTTTTGTTTAAGGATATGGTTTTAAAAATAATATTAGGGAATTTTTTTTGGAAGAAGGTAGATAAGAGTCTTTGATGATGCCTAGCCACAGTTTGTCATGCAGTAGAGAAGGGGAAAGTATGATGAGATTTGAGTAGCTATTTTAAGATTTATTCTTGATACTTAGAAGACTATTTTTTTTCTCCTCATAATTCAGGGAATATTATGGGTAAGCACAACTTTTTTCCAAAATGACAAATTAAGTGCTCATCCCCATGGGATAGAGTAAAATGTTAATGAAATGACTCAAGTTGCACATTCTTTCAGAATTCCATCAAATTTGCCACAAGTAGGTGTGTGTGTTTCAAACAACAAGTTCTACAGTTTGGTGAAAAGTATGATTGTGCTCAAGCTTCAACACTTAAATCATGCTTTTAATGCATCTATCATTTCAGTTCAGTTCAGTCACTCAGTCGTGTCCGACTCTTTGCGATCCCATGAATCGCAGCACGCCAGGCCTCCCTATCCATCACCAACTCCCGGAGTTCACTCAGACTCACGTCCACCGACTCAGTGATGCCATCCAGCCATCTCTTCCTCTGTCGTCCCCTTCTTCTTCTTCCCCCAATCCCTCCCAGCATCAGAGTCTTTTCCAATGAGTCAACCCTTCACATGAGGTGGCCAAAGTACTGGAGTTTCAGCTTTAGCATCATTCCTTCCAAAGAAATCCCAGGGCTGATCTCCTTCAGAATGGACTGGTTGGATCTCCTTGCAGTCCAAGGGACTCTCAAGAGTCTTCTCCAACACCACAGTTCAAAAGCATCAATTCTTCAGCTCTCAGCTTTCTTACAGTCCAACTCTCACATCCATACATGACCACAGGAAAAACCATAGCCTTGACTAGACGGACCTTTGTTGGCAAAGTAACGTCTCTGCTTTTGAATATGCTATCTAGGTTGGTCATAACTTTCCTTCCAAGGAGTAAGCGTCTTTAATTACAACTATAAAGATGGCTATATTATTTTTATATTTCATTTGATTAATGTGGAGTATCACATTGATTGATTGGCAGATGTTGAATCATTCTTGCATCCCTCGAATAAATCCCACTTGATCATGTTTTATAATCCTTTTAATGTTGTTGCATTAGTTTTGCTCATATTTTATTGAGGATGCTTGCATCTATGATCATCAGGGATACTGACCTGTCATTTTCTTTCATTGTGGTACCCTTGAATGGTTTTGGTATCAGGGTAATTTTGGCCTCCCTCATAAAATGAATTCAGAAGTACTACTTCCTCTTATATTTTTTGGAAGAGTTTGGGAAGAATTAGCATCAATCCTTCATTATATGTTTGATAGAATTTACTGTTAAAGCCATCTGTTCCTGAACTTTTCTTTGTTGGGAAGGTTTTATTATATTCCTGATTCAGTCTCCTTACTAGTAATTGGCCTATTCAGATTTTCTGTTTCTTCAAGATTTAGTCTTGCTACGTTGTATGTTTCTAAGAATTCATCCATTTCTTCTAGGTTGTCAAATTTGTTGGTGTATACTTGTTCATCATAGTCTAGTATGAAACTTTTTGTTTCTGCAATATGTTGTCATGTCACAAATCTATTTTAATGTACACAGTGCCAGACTGTTATAAGGGCACACGTTTTTGGTTCTGCATCCTCATAGGTTAGACCAGTCTAAAAACAGTTTAATGTTCCTTTAGAAAAAAAAAAAAAAGCTAAGACCCAGAGCCGATGGTTACAATATATCATATGGAATATTTTGAAAGAGCATTATATTTTATGGAGTTAGAAATACTGAATTCAAGTCTCAGGTCTTATCCTAACAAGTTATGTGATTTTGGGAAAGATAGTATACTTTATGGAGCCTTGATTGATTTGCAATCAAATTCAGACATATAAACTTTTCTGAGTTGTATTGTAAAATATATATCACTCTAGCACTGATACTCTGTGTCTCCATTCTTATTAGTGTGGAAAATGAAAAGCATGCTAGAGCTGAATTTAAAGATAAGACATTAATTTTCAGTTGGTCTATATTATGGTTTTGAAAAGATATGATGACAGTAGAAGACTCTCTTCTACTAAAGCCAATCAGTCAACTTTTCCAGATGGGAATTATAAGAAAGAAACACAGTAAGGAAATATCTAAAACTCTGAAAAGGCATAAGGTCAAACAATGGATGGACACATACCAACACACCTTTGAAGTGCAGTAGCTCAAATGTTTAATTAATATGATTGATCTGGAGGAGGCAAAAAACAATGAATAAAGCTAATAAAATTTGTTCCATTGAAAAAACTTTTAATCATCTAGAAAAACATCTTTGATACTGTTAGTTGAAAAAAATCAGTGTATAAAACAATGTATATAAAAATAGTTTATAATAGTTTAAATAGCTTAATGGTTAAATAGTTTAAATCAGTGTATAAAACAATGTGTATAAAAAGTGTATAAAATAATAGTTGTATTTTATATAAACATATTTAAGTATACACAGGCTTCCCTGGTGGCTCAGATGGTAAAGAATCTGCCTGCAATACAGGAGACCTGGGTTAGATCCCTGGATTGGGAAAATCTCCTGGAGAAAGGAATGGCTACCCACTCCAGTATTCTTCACTGGAGAATCCCATGGACAGAAGAGCCTAGTGGGCTACACTCCGTGGGGTGGCCAAGAGTCAAACATAACTGAGTGAGTAACATATTCACTTTCACATGTTTGAGAAAAAAAAGACCAAGTATATACTGTTTGTATTAAATACTAAGCTCCCATCAGTACAATTCATAAGCCTCTTATGCTTATCCATCAGAGGGCAGACAGAATGAAAACAACAGAGAAAATGAACCGAACTCATCACATGGACCACAGCCTTGTCTAACTCAATGAAATTATGAGCCATACTAAATAGGGCCACCCAAGATCGATAGGTCATAGTGGTGAGTTCTAACAAAATGTGGTTCACTGGAAAGGGGAATGGCAAACCACTTCAGCATTCTTGCCTTGAGAACCCCATGAACAGTATGAAAAGGCAAAAAGATATGAAACTGAAAGATGAACTTCCCAGGTTGGTAAGTGCCCAATATGCTACTGGAGAAGAGTGGAGAAATAGCTCCAAAAGAATGAAGAAACAGAGCCAAAGCAAAAACAATGCCCAGTTATGGATGTGACTGGTGATGGAAGTAAAGTCTGATGCTGTAAAGAACAATATTGCATAGGAACCTGGAATTTTAGGTCCATGAATCAAGGTAAACTGGAAGTGGTCAAACAGGAGATGGCAAGAGTGAACATTATCATTTTAGGAATCAGTGAACTAAAATGGAATGGAATGAGTGAATTTAATTCAGATGACCATTATATCTACTACTGTGGGCAAGAAACCCTTAGAAGAAATGGAGTAGTCCTCATAGTCAAAAAAAGAGTCCAAAATGCAGTACTTGGGTGCAACCTCAAAAAATGACAGAATGATCTCTGTTCATTTTCAAGGCAACTCTTTCAATATCACAGTAACCCAAGTCTGTGCCACAACCACTAATGCTGAAGAAGCTGAAGTTGAATAGTTCTATGAAGACCTACAAGACCTTCTAAAACTAACACCAAAAAAAGATGTCCTTTTCATCATAGGAGACTGGAATGCAAAAGCAGGAAGTCAAGAGATACCCAGAGTAACAGGCAAATTTGGCCTTGGAACACAGAATGAAGCAAGGCAAAGGCAAATAGAGTTTTGCCAAGAGAACACACTGGTCATAGCAAACACCCTCTTCCAACAACACAAGAGAAGACTCTACACATGGACATCACCAGATGGTCAATACCGAAATTAGATTGATTATATTCTTTGCAGCCAAAGATGGAGAAGCTCTGTACAGTCAGCAAACATATGAACAGGAGCTGACTGTGGCTCAGATCATGAACTCCTTATTGGCAAAATCAGACTTAAATTGAAGGAAGTGAGAAAACCGACTAGACAATTCAGGTATGACCTAAATCAAATCCTTTATGATTATACAGTGGAAGTGACTAATAGAATCAAGAGATTAGATCTGATAGACAGAATACCTGAAGAACTATGGACAGAGGTTAGTGACATTGTACAGGAGGCAGTGATAAAGACCATCCCCAATAAAAAGAAATGCAAAAAGGCAAAATGGTTTTCTGAGGAGGCCTTACAAATAGCTGAGAAAAGAAGAGTACCAAAAGGCAAAGGAGAAAAGGAAAAATATACCCATCTAAATGCAGAGTTCCAAGCAATAGCAAGGAGAGATAAGAAAGTCTTCCTCAGTGATCAATGCAAAGAAATAGAGGAAAATAATAGAAGGGGAAAGACTAGATATCTCTTCAAGAAAATTAGATATACCAAGGGAACATTCATGCAAAGATGGGCTAATAAAGGACAGAAATGGTATGGAACTATCAGAAGCAGAAAGTATTAAGAAGACTTGGCAAGAATACACAGAAGAATTATTTTAAAAAAAAGATCTTAATGACCCAGCTATCCACAATGGTGTGGTCACTCACCTAGAACCAGACATCCTGGAATGCAAAGTCAAGTGGGCCTTAGGAAGCCTCACTACAAACAAAGCTAGTAGAGGTGATGGAATTCCAGTTGAGCTATTTCAAATCCTAAAAGATGATGCTGTGAAAGTGCTGTACTCAGTACGCCAGCAAATCTGGAAAACTCAGCAGTGGCCAGGACTGGAAAAGGTCAGTATTCATTCCAATCCCAAAGAAAGGCAATGCCAAAGAATCAAACTACCATACAATTGCACTCATCTCCCATGCTAGCAAAGTACTGATCAAAATTCTTCAAGTAAGGTTTCAACAGCACGTGAACCAAGAATTTCCAGATGTACAACCTGGATTTAGAAAAGGCAGCAGAACCAGAGATCAAATTGTTAACATTCGTTGGATCATCGAAAAAGCGAGAGAGTTCCAGAAAAACATCTACTTTGTTGACTACACCAAAGCCTTTGACTGTGTGGATCACAGTAAACTGTGGAAAATTCTTAAAGAGATGGGGTTACCAGACCACCTTACATGCCTCTTGAGAAATCTGTATGCAGGTCAAGAAGCAACAGTTAGAACTGTACATGGAAAAACAAACTGGTTCCAAATAGGGAAAGGAGTACGTCAAGGCTGTCTATTGTCACTCTGCTTATTTAACTTACATACAGAGTACCTCATGTGAAATGCCAGGCTGGATGAAGCACAAGCTGGAGTCAAGATTGCCGGGAGAAGAATCGATAACCTCAGATATGCAGATGACACCACCCTCATGGCAGAAAGCAAAGAAGAACTAAAGAGTTTCTTTTATATGTGTGTATGTGTATGTGTGTGTGTGTGTGTGTGTGTGTGTGTGTATAATTTTAAAATAAATTTATTTATTTTAATTGGAGGCTAATTACTTTACAAGAGTTTCTTAAGGAAAGTGAAAGAGGAGAGGGAAAATGTTGGCTTAAAAATCAATATTCAAGAAACTAAGATCATGGCCTCTGGTCCCATCACTTCATGGCAAACGGATGGGGATACAATGGAAACAGTGACAGACTTTATTTTCCTAGACTCCAAAATCACTGCAGATGGTGACTGCAGCCAGGAAATTAAAATACACTTGGTCCTTGGAAGAAAAGCTGTGACAAACCTAGATAGCATAGTAAAAAGCAGAGACATTACTCTGCCGACAAAGGTCTGTCAAAGCTATGGTTTTTCCAGTAGTGATGCATGGATGTTAGAGTTGGACCATAAAGAGAGATGCTGCTACTGCTGCTAAGTCACTTCAGTCGTGTCCGACTCTGTGTGACCCCATAGACGGCAGCCCACCAGGCTCCCCCGTCCCTGGGATTCTCCAGGCAAGAACACTGGAGTGGGTTGCCATTTCCTTCTCCAATGCATGAAAGTGGAAAGTGAAAGTGAAGTCGCTCAGTCGTGTCCGACTCTTAGCGACCCCATGGACTGCAGCCTACCAGGCTCCTCCGTCCATGGGACTTTCCAGGCAAGAGTACTGGAGTGGGGTGCCATTGCCTTCTCCAAAGAGAGATGAGCACTAAAGAAATGATGCTTTTGAACTTTGGTGTTAGAGAAGACTCTTGAGAGTCCCTTGGACTGAAAGGAGATCAAACCAGTCTATCCTAAAGGAAATCAGTCTTGAATATTCATTGGAAGGACTGATGCTGAAGCTGAAACTCCAATACTTTGGCCACCTGATGCGAATAACTGACTCATTTGAAAAGATCTTAATGCTGGGAAGGATTGAAGGTGGGAGGAGAAGTGGATGACAGAGGATGAGATGGTTCGATGGCATCACTGACTCAATGGACATGAGTTTGAGGAAGCTCTGGAAGTTGGTGATGGCCAGGGAAGTCTGTTGGGCTGCAGTCCATCAGGTGGCAAAGAGTGGGACATGACTGAGCGACTGAACTGAAGATGATTATATTAGTGTCATTTTCTTTTTTAGCTTTTTTATAATATATTAAGTTTTCTACACTGAGCCCAAATTGAAAGTTTATTCCTATAAACCTGTGTATGCTATGTAGAAGAAGAAGAAAGAGGAGGGGAGAAGATGCTGAACTTTTCTTCAGCTTTTGTATTTGATATGATGAATTTCACGAGCCAATTGATCCTTGAAATTCCTATTTGAATCTCTTGCAGTGGGATAAATCACCCTCTTCAGGCATCCACTGCTTCCAGGCAAGTAGGTTGTTTGGGATATAATAACTATAACCTCATTAGTATCTAATCACAGAAAATGCAGTCCTGAACAATTGAGACACAGATGAAGTGCAAGTAAACATCTGTGGTGATGATGGTGGGTTCACTTGTCACCAAAGGAGGGTGTTGTTAGTGGTACAGGTGTTTGCTGAAGTTTGCCAAAGTTAGAGCTTCACAGAGCAAGCTGGATTTTTACCTTCTGTTCATATTTCATTGTGATGTTTGTCTGTGTTTATGGGTGTTAAAACAAATGAAATTTTCTCCCATGGATGTTCCATCATATAATCACATTTCATTTTTCATTCTTACAGATTGCATTCATTTTTCAGTCAGTCAGATGGAGATGGAGAAATCATGCCACTCAGATGGAATCACACTTATCACAATAGATAACATATGGAATTGTGTTGGTGGTTAACTTCTTTTCTTGTACGTTGCTTAGGGTTTGGGATTGTAGTGAAGGTAGGGAGAGCAAGCGTATAAGACAAGCATAATTTTCTTGTCTCCAGACTTTGGCAGTGCTGCCATATGATGTGGGAGCCTTTATGTACATTTCTTTCATTCTATTATAGTCAAGATAGTGTGACAGTGATGATACATGAAACATTTGTATTTCCATGTATTTTCAGTTAAAACTTTTCTTCAAGGTATGTTTTCCCTTTTCTTGTGCTAAATAATTATCTTTTTCCTGGGGTAGAATACTCTGTACTAGTGAAATAAGAAGCATAAAATCTCTTCAGCATCTTCTTATTAAATAATTAGTGCCAAACTTCAATCTTCAGCAGTAGTGGAAGCAAGCAGCCATCTGGGGAAAACCTAGATTTGTTTGGCTTCAAAATGCATCATGTGAGGTTTTTTCCCCTTGTCTCCAATATATTTATCTTCCTTAAAATACCTAACTGTGTAGATAACAAATTGACTTTATGTTGTATGATTATGTAAAAATTGTTGGTGGGGGATGATAATTGAGGCACAATATACTACAATGGTGTAGACAACAGGTTTGGGGTGAGATCTAGCTTTTAATCTTGGTTTTGCCACTCATAAACTCTTGCCTTTGGGGAAGTTATGACTTCCTGAGCCTCAGTTTTCTATTTTGTAAGGAAAAGTGAGACTAATTCTGGTACAAACCACTTGGGTGTGTTTGAGGAATAAAGGATGTAATAAAGGGAAAATTCTTAGCATTGTGAATGGTCCTCTGTATGTAATCACAAATAGTAATTGTGGCATCAAGCACTGAGATGGACAAACAGGAATATACAAAACTGCAGCAGATATTAGATAAATAATTTAGATAAGTAAAACCCATGCATTTGCTGAAGCTTGAGTCAACTCAAAGTCTTTAACAGAATTGTCAAATGTGAACTTGGAGTACTGAAGACACTTTGCTCATGTTTTCAGATTTCTTAACTGCAGTTGTAAGGCAACTGTTGTAGGAACTTAACAAGGACCTTTTATGTAGATAATTAAGTATTCTTCTATAGTATTAATTTTAATGGTTATAGACTATTTCATCATATTGAAGCACATATATTTATCTGTTTAAGCAAAATCTTGAGCAGTTTGAATGTTTGTAGACTTTTACTATGGCAGAGACTCATAGGTGTACACTGATCTCTATTCTCCTGTTTTTTGTTGCAAGTGTGAAAATGTTAGTTGCTCAGTCATGTCCAACTCTTTGCAACCCCATGGACAGGGGAGTCTGGCAGGGGTTCCCTCCAGGCTTCCTTGTCCATGGAATCTCCATGCCTGAATACTGGAGTGGGGAGCCATTCCCTTTTTGTAGGGATCTTCCCTACCCAGAGATCAAACCTGCATCTCCTGCACTGCAGGCAGATTCTTTACCATCTGAATCACCAAAGTTGAACTCAAACATTTAGCTGGATCTATGGATGCCCATAGAGGGATTTGAGGGATTCCCTGGTGGCTCAGATGGTAAAGCATCTGCCCGCAATGCGGGAGACCCGGGTTCGATCCCCAGGTTGGGGTGATCCCCTGGAGAAGGAAATGGCAACCCACTCCAGTATTCTTGCCTAGAAAATCCCATGGATGGAGGAGCCTGGTGGGCTACAGTCCATGGTGTCGCAAAATGTCAGACACAACTAAGCAACTTCATGGATGCACAACTTAAACCAACATTTCCTGCACTCCTTTGCAACTTTGGGCATGTAATTATAGTGTGGCTAATGCTGTATGAGTAGTGGTGCTATGTTCTACTTCTGAGATCTGTCCCTAAAAATGAATTAATGTCCTATGCTTCCCTGGCTCTTTGCTAGAAGATGATGAGAACTGAAGCAGTAGCCCTAGATCCAGAGATCAAAGCTACAAGATTAGAAGTGCTGCTTAATTAGCTTATATTCTTCTGAAATGCTTCCATAAGAAAAACACAAATGTCTCAAATGTCTATTTTATTCATGCTATTTATGTGGGGGGTCTTTGTTTTGAAAGTTACATCCTAAATTGCTATATAGGCAATGCTATGACCATCACATTGTGTTTGTGAACTTCTGATCATTTCTGTAAGATAAGTTCCTAGCAGTAAAAATTCTTACTTAAATAGCATAGATATTTCAGGCCTTTGTTCCATATTTCAAAGTAACTCTTCAGCCATGTATGAGCATACCAAATTTCCTGTGCCCGTACGGGCTCTTGGTATTGTTATTTTTGGTTTTATCTTCATCAATTGATATGTTATTTAAATTTTCATTTACTTGACTAAATGTGAGGTTGAATATTTTTCTTCTGCTCACTGTTTGTATTCTTGAACCATTGGGAACACATGTACACCCGTGGCGAATTCATGTTGATGTATGGCAAAACCAATACAATATTGTAAAGTAATTAGCCTCTAATTAAAATAAATAAATTTTAAAAAAGAAAGTTAAAAAAAGAAAAAACTGGCATACTTCTATGTCATTTAAAGACATTTTTAAACATAATTTAAAGATATCAAGAATTCATTTTAGGATTATCTTGAAAATTCTTCCTCCATTTGTCATTTTTTCCTATAAAGTTTGTTTAGGATACATTAAGTGTTAACATCAACTAAAAATCTACCAGATTTTCTTTGTTTTCTTTATAATTATACTCATTGTAGTCATGACCCAAAGGTTAAGATCAATAATTATTTGCAATACTTTCCTAGTATGACTTAATTTTAATGTCTAAATTTTTAATGCATATGAAATCATTTTTTTATATATGATCTAATTTTATTTTTATTATTGTTTCTACAGATGGGTGGCCAGTTTTTCCAATAATAATATATCAGTTCACCTCAGTCACTCAGTCATGTCTGACTCTTTGCAAACCCATGGACTGCAGCATGCCAGGCCTCTCTGTCCATCACCAACTCCAGAGTTTACCAAAACTCATGTCCATTGAGTCGGTGATGCCATCTAACCATTTCATCCTCTGTTGTCCCCTTCTCCCACCTTCTATCTTTTCCAGCATCAGGGTCTTTTCCAGTGATTCAGCTCTTCGCATCAGGTGGCCAAAGTATTGGAGTTTCAGCTTCAGCATCAGTCCTTCCAATGAACACTTAGGACTGATTTCCTTTAGGATGGACTGGTTGGATCTCCTTGCAGTCCAAGGGACTCTCAAGAGTCTTCTCCAATGCCACAATTCAAAAGCATCAATTCTTCGGCACTCAGCTTTCTTTATAGTCCAACTCTCACATCCATACATGACTACTGGGAAAACCATAGCCTTGACTAGATGGACCATTGTTGCAAAGTAATGGCTCTGTTTTTAATATGCTGTCTAAGTTGGCCATAACTTTCATTCCAAGGAGTAAGCGTCTTTTAATTTCATGGCTACATTCACCATCTGCAGTGATTCTGGAGCCCCCCAAAATAAAGTCGGCCACTGGTTCCACTGTTTCCCCAACTATTTCCCATGAAGTCATGGGACCAGATGCCATGATCTTCGTTTTCTGAATGTTGAGCTTTAAGCCAACTTTTTCACTCTCCTCTCTCATTTTCATCAAGAGGCTCTTTAGTTCTTCTTCATTTTCGCCTTAAAGGTGGTGTCATCTGCATATCTGAGGTTATTGATATTTCTCCCGGCAATCTTGATTCCAGCTTGTGCTTCCTCCAGCCCAGTGTTTCTCATGATGTACTCTGCATATAAGTTAAATAAGCAGGGTGAAAATAAACAGCCTTGACGTACTCTTTTTCCTATTTGGAACCAGTCTGTTGTTCCATGTCCAGTTCTAACTGTTGCTTCCTGACCTGCATACAGATTTCTCAAGAGGCAGGTCAGATGGTCTGGTATTCCCATCTCTTTCAGAATTTTCCACAGTTTATTGTGATCCACACAGTCAAAGGATTTGGCTTAGTCAGTAAAGCAGAAATAAATGTTTTTCTGGAACTCTCTTGATTTTTCAAAGGTCCAGTGGATGTTGGCAATTTATCTCTGGTTCCTCTGCCTTTTCTCAAACCAGCTTGAATATCTGGAAGTTCACAGTTAATGTATTGCTGAAGCCTGGCTTAGAGATTTTTGAGCATTACTTTATTAATGTGTGAAATGAGTGCAAGTATTCGGTAGTGTGAGCATTCTTTGGCATTGCCTTTCTTTGGGATTGGAATGAAAACTGACTTTTTCCAGTCCTATGGCCACTGCTGAGTTTCCCAAATTTGCTGGCATATTGAGTGCAGCACTTTTACAGCATCATGTTTCACGATTTGAAATAGCTCAACTGGAATTCCATCACCTCCACTAGCTTTGTTCGTAGTGATGCTTCCTAAGGCCCACTTGACTTCATGTTCCAGGATGTCTGGCTCTAGGTGAGTGATCACACCATCGTGATTATCTGGGTTGTGAAGATAATTTTTGTACAGTTCTTCCGTGTATATCACTGCTACTCAATTATAACCAGTATCTTCCCTCCAAGATAAATTTGTGTATATAGATTTGTTTATATGTCACGGTAACTGCGATGTGCTAGTGACATAGAACACAGATACCAAGGATGCTAAATATCTTGTAATATGTGGCATAATGCCACATAAAGAAGAAATATCTCACCTAAAATATTAAACAAATGTCTCATTGAGAAATGCAGATGTGTTCTTGTTTTGCTGATTATAATTGTCACCTTTTTCATAGAAGAAATTTCTTAAGATTTTATATATATGTTAAGAGATGGGAAGAATACACTGTACAAAAAAGATCTTCACGACCCAGATAATCACGATGGTGTGATCACTGGCCTAGAGCCAGACATCCTGGAATGTGAAGTCAAGTGGGCCTTAGAAAGCATCACTACAAACAAAGCTAGTGGAGGTGATGGAATTCCAGTTGAGCTATTTCAAATCCTGAAAGATGATGCTGTGAAAGTGCTGCACTCAATATGCCAGCAAATTTTGAAAACACAGCAGTGGCCACAGGACTGGAAAAGGTCAGTTTTCATTCCAATCCCAAAGAAAGGCAATGCCAAAGAATGCTCAAACTACCGCACAATTGCACTCATCTCACACGCTAGTAAAGTAATGGTCAAAATTCTCCAAGCCACAATTCAGCAATACGTGAACCGTGAACTTCCTGATGTTCCAGCTGGTTTTAGAAAAGGCAGAGGAAGCAGAGATCAAATTGCCAACATCCAATGGATCATGGAAAAAGGAAGAGAGTTCCAGAAAAACATCTATTTCTGATTTATTGACTAATCCAAAGCCTTTGACCGTGTGGATCACAATAAACTGTGGGAAATTCTGAAAGAGATGGGAATACCAGACCACCTGATCTGCCTCTTGAGAAATTTGTGTGCAGGTCAGGAAACAACAGTTAGAACTGGACATGGAACAACAGACTGGTTACAAATAGGAGAAGGAGCATTTCAAGGCTGTATATTGTCACCCTGTTTATTTAATTTATATGCAGAGTACATCATGAGATATGCTGGACTGGAAGAAACACAAGCTGGAATCAAGATTTCTGGGAGAAATATCAATAACCTCAGATATGCAGATGACACCACCCTTATGGCAGAAAGTGAAGAGGTACTCAAAAGCCTTTTGATGAAAGTGAAAGTGGAGAGTGAAAAAGTTGGCTTAAAGCTCAACATTCAGAAAACGAAGATCATGGCATCTGGTCCCATCACTTCATGGGAAATAGATGGGGAAACAGTGGAAACAGTGGCTGACTTTATTTTTCTGGGCTCCAAAATCACTACAGATGGTTATTGCAGCCATGAAATTAAAAGACGCTTACTCCTTGGAAGGAAAGTTATGACCAACCTAGATAGCATATTCAAAAGCAGAGACATTACTTTGCCAACAAAGGTTCGTCTAGTCAAGGCTATGGTTTTTCCTGTGGTCATGTAAGGATGTGAGAGTTGGACTGTGAAGAAGGCTGAGCGCTGAAGAATTGATGCTTTTGAACTGTGGTGTTGGAGAAGACTCTTGAGAGCCCCTTGGACTGCAAGGAGATCCAACCGGTCCATTCTGAAGGAGATCAGCCCTGGGATTTCTTTGGAAGGAATGATGCTAAAGCTGAAACTCCAGTACTTTGGCCACCTCATGCGAAGTGCTGACTCATTGGAAAAGACTCTGATGCTGGGAGGGATTGGGGGCAGGAGGAGAAGGGGACAACAGAGGAAGAGATGGCTGGATGGCATCACTGACTCGATGGACGTGAGTCTGAGTGAACTCCGGGAGTTGGTGATGGACAGGGAGGCCTTGAGTGCTGCGATTCATGGGGTCGCAAAGAGTCGGACACGACTGAGCGACTGATCTGATGTGATCTGATGCGAAGAGCTGACTCATTGGAAAAGACTCTGATGCTGGGAGGGATTGAGGGCAGGAGGAGAAGGGTACGCCAGAGGATGAGATTGCTGGATGGTATCACTGACTCGATGGACTTGAGTCTGAGTGAACTCCGGGAGTTTGTGATAGACAGGGAGGCCTTGAGTGCTGCGATTCATGGGGTCACAAAGAGTCGGACATGACTAAGTGTCTGAACTGAACTGATAGATATATACTATGTGTTTTGTTCCATCTACCACCACTTAGCTTTTTTGTTTGCTAAAGAATTTATGTGTTTTTATTTTTTAATTTAAGAAAATTGATTTATGATGTTGAGTTGGTTTCAGTTGTACAATAATGAAAATCAGTCATAATTATAAGTAGCATCTTACTTCATCCTCCCTCCCCTCCACCATCCTATCCCTCTAGGTCATCACAAAGTGACAGGCTATACTAGTGGATTTTAAATGATTTTAGTTCTGTCATTTAAAATTTTTACTTCATTACATTATTCTCCCTTTGCCTATCTCAGGACTATCTTTTTCAAGTATTCCTTCAAATGAATAATTTTGTCAAATTCCATCTTTTCATTGATATTATTTTATGAAATTTTGTTCTAAATGTGTTCTCCAAAGTATTAATATTAGGTTTTATTTTATTTTTATGACTTATGTAAAAGTCAATATATCTTAATAAGAGATTATCTTCCTGTTATATTTGACTTCTCTCCTTTAACTTTGAGTTTTTACTTCTTCCTTTTTTTCTCACTTGATAATCCAATCTTTTTCTTGGTTGCTTTACATTTAAGGATTTAAGTTTATATAATTCTTTTTTTGTTGTGATAGCATAATGGAGCAAAATAAAAATGGATAGATGAACCAATAATTCACAGATGAAACACAATATTACATGACTAGCATATATGCTATAATATAGTCCTAAAGATTATGGATGTTAGAAATTAGGTATTTTGGTCTTTATGTTTGGTGAAGATTAAAAAATATAAATAGTATATCATTCACAATTAGTTGGAGTGTATAATCTTTGAAAGATGGTTCAACAGTATCTATGAATACAAATGTGCATAACTTTTACATTGCATATGTTTATAATCTAATTTTTTTCTGTAACATTTTACCCAGGTACTCTTTGGCTAAGGGGAAGCTTAACAAAAGTTATGTTTAAGTAGAAACAAATCACAGATAAAATAGTTTATTTTTGCATCTTAAAAAATAGGACTTTGTAAAAACCTTGCTGGGGTTCTTCCTTCCATGGTCTTGAGAGGGATCTAAGTAGATGAGGGGATTGGGGACCTAAAGCCCAAATTTTATGGGCTTTATTGGAAATCTGCTTCTGATCATAAAAAAATTTAACATTTCATAGCTTTGTCTTTTAAAATTTTTATTCATTTATGTCTGTGCTGACTCTTCATTGTTGTGCACAGACTTTCTCTAGTTGTGAAGAGCAGAGGCTACTCTCTAGTTGTGCTATGCAGGTTTCTCATTGTGGTAAGTTTTCTTGCTGTGGAGCACAGGCTCTAGGGCACATGGGTTTCAATAGTTGCAGCTTACAGGCTCTAGAGCATGGGCTCAGTGGTTGTGGCACAGGGGCTTAGTTGCTCCATGGCATGTGAGATATTTCCGGACCAGGGATTGAACTAGTGTCCCCTGCATTGTAAGGTGGATTATTAACCACTGAACCACTAGGGAAGCCCTCATAGCTTTCTTAACCATTACTTATTCTCTACATTTCCTCAGTTCTTTAATTATTATTTACTTTATAGCATTCCCCCAATTCTCAAATTCATTATTTTATCTAACATATTTATTTATGGTAGTTATTCCTTTATGTAGAAAAATTAGAGTATATGATTTCTCATCCTTGAATATCTTAATATCTATATTTCTCCTGCCCTCATAGGTGTATAATAGCTTGGCTGGGTATAGAATTTTGTTGCTATTTTAGTTTTTCTCAAACTGCATAGGTATTATTCAATTGTTTCCTAGCTTTCAATGTTATGGAAGATGTGACAAATACAAGTTATGTTTGGTTTTCTTTTTAGGTAAGCTGTTTTTGATTTGCTTGTTTTCTTAGTTTGTTGCTATGGATATTAATAGGAGTTTTCCTCTTTCCTTGACAGTAAAATGCTATCAATAGATACAGATTTACTCTGTAAGTCTGTATTTTCTATACAGTTCTTTTTTTTCTTTTTTTTCTCCTAAATCTGCTATACCTTTTTGTATAGCACACACACACATATACCATGTGTGTGTGTGTGTGTGTGTGTGTGTGTATATATATATATATATATATATATATATATATATATATGAAGTATGTGTTGATATGTATATGAACATATTAGGTTGGTTATTAAAATGTAGTAAAATTACTTGATTTAGCTTTAGGGCTTTGAATCAAGCAAACCTTTCTTTGTGTCCCATCTCTGCTCTTTACTAGTTATGTGACTTTGGTAAAGTTATGCAAATTTATTATGCTTCCATTTTTTTGAACAGTAAAGTAATACTACTACTACTAATATCTAGGGCTTCCCAGGGGGCTCAGTGGTAAAGAATCCACCTGTTAAGCAGGAGATGCAGGAGATCCAAGTTGGATCCCTGGGTAGGAAGGATCACCTGGAGAAGGAAATGGCAACCCATTCCAGTATTCTTGCCTGGAAATCTCATGGACAGAGGAGCCTGGTATGCTTGCAAGGAGTTGGCCATGACTTAGTGACTAAACAGCAGCAGGGCAATAATAATATCTAGTTCACAGAACTGAGAGGAGTAAATGAGCTATAACATGTTATGTATTTAGAATAGCTTCTGGCATATAACAAGCACCCAGTAAAATTAGCTACTTTTAATTATTTTCCTTCATCATAGTTTTATGTTAAGTGAATATGTTTTTCATCTCCATAAAATCTTCTCTGATTTTATTTTGTTGCCTTTTCATCACTCTCTGCCATTTAAAATATATTTACAAATACAATATGCTATATATTCTCATTGGAAATAGACAATTATGTGTTACAGATTTTTCTGTCATTTTCTCATGCTTTTATTTGTTTGTTTCTGGTTTATTTACTTTGAAGTGACTCAATTTCATAGATCATTACAATTCTAAAGGAAAATTACTCGGGAAAAAAATTGATCAACTAGTGGCAGACATCCTATTGCTACTTCATTCAATTTTAGTCTCTCCATTTATTAGAACCCACTCAAAGGTCTTCACCTACACTTATTCTCTGGTGATGGAATAAATGAATACACTTTGACAGGTATATCTGAGAACTCCTTGTAACAAATAGTTCTCCTTGGCTAATTGCCTGTTTCTATATGACAGTTGATATCAGGAAATGATAGAAATTTTCCAGTATTAAGTGGCAGCATGTCTTCATTGAACCTGAAGTTTGGTCACGAACTGTTATCATACCGATTATGTTTCGTTTGACCAGTACAATATTTTTTATTCTCTTTAGACACTGCATACACTATTTCTCTACAATCCTAACTACTCTCAGTTGATTTTACAATAAGGCTACTTCATTTATTTCTACAACTTGCTCTCTAAACATTTAAGATTGTGATTTCTAAGCTGATATAAAGTTTGTGCAAGTTAACCTTAGTGTGAAGATCAAGATTAGCAAGAGGGCATAAAGTCATGTCTAAACCTGCCAACTGGAATAATAATGGATCAGTGTATTTGCAAACTATTTGCCTAGTCTGTGCCAGAATTTGAGGTAAGTTCTAAGGATAGAGCAGTAAACAAAATATACATGGTCATTGGACCTCTTGGCACTTACAGTGCAGTGGAAGAAACAGAATGAGCAAGTTACTCACCTAAGTGAAAAATTGTAATGGTGATTTGTGACTGAAATAAAGTAGAAAATGGAAATATTTTCTATATCTCAATCTGTTTCTGTTTTGTATACATATATTCATTGTTTTTCTTGCATTCCACATATAAGTGATATTATATAGTATTTTTTTCTGTCTGAATTAATTTCACTAAGCACAATATTCTCTAGGTCCAACCACATTGCTGCAAATGGTAAAATTTTATTCTTTTTTTATGGTTGTACATCCATGCGTGCTCAGTTGCTCAGTCGTATTTGACTTTTTGTAATGCCATAGCCCACCAGGCTCTTATGCTCATGGAATTTTCCAGGCAAGAATACTGGACTATATTGCCATTTCCTTCTCCACTTTATGGCTGAGTACTATTCAATTTTGTGTGTGTGTGTCCGTGTATACTATACATAGTATACATGCACACATATTGTTTTCATTTTTATTTTATTTTTTTATTTTCTTTTAAATTTTATTTTATTTAACTTTACAATATTGTATTGGTTTTGCCATATATCAAAATGAATCTGCCACAGGTATACATGTGTGTTTTTATTTTTAAATCGCTAAGTCATGTCTGGCTCTTTGTGACTGCAGATCGCCAGTCTTCCCTGTCCTTCTCCATCTCCCGGAGTTTGCTCAACTTCGTGTCCATTAAGTCGTTGATGGCATCCAACCATCTCATCCTTTGTCACTCCCTTCTCCTCCTGCCCTCAGTCTTTCTCAGCATCAGGGTTGGCTCTTCGCAGGTGGCCAAAGTATTGGAGCTTCAGCTTCAGCATCAGTCCTTCCAATGAATATTCAGGGTTGATTTCCTTTAGGATTGACTGGTTTGATCTCTTTGCAGTCCAAGGGACTCTCAAGAGTCTTCTCCAGCACCATGGTTTGAAAGCATCAATTCTATGGTGCCCAGCCTTCTTTATGGTCCTACTGGAAAAACCATAGCTTTGACTAGACAGACCTTTGTTGGAAAAGCATATCTCTGCTTTTTAATACACTGTCTAGGTTGGTCATAGCTTTTCTGCCAAGGAGCAAGTCTTTTAATTTCATGGCTGCAGTCACCCATCTGAAGTAATTTTGGAGCCCAAGAAAATAAAGTGTGTCACTGTTTCCGTTGTTTCCCCATCTGTTTGCCATGAAGTGATGGGACCAGATGCCATGATCTTAGTTTTTTGAATGGTGAGTTTTAAGCCAACTTTTTCACTCTCCTCTTTTACCTTCATATGCATACATATACACATACACATCTTCTTTATCCATTTGCCTGTTGGTGGAAACTTGAGTTGCTTCCATATCTTGATTATTATAAATAATGCTACTATGAACTTTAGGTTGCATGTATCTTTTCAAACTAGTGTTTTCATTTTTTTTCAGAGTAATCACAAATGGAATTGCTACATCTTTTGGTAGTTTTATTTTTAGGTTTTCAAGGAAGCTCCATCTTGTTTTCCATAGTAGTTGTACCAATTTATATTCCCACCAACAGTGTACAAGGGTTCCCTTTTCTCCACCTCTTCCTAAAACTACTTTTCTTTTTAAAATTTATGGTCAACTGGCTCATTTACAAATAAATTGCTATTTGTACATGGCCAGTGACAATATCTCACTGACTTACAAACCTGATGACAGCCCAATTAACCCTTTCTGGTAAGCTCTCAATCAGCTGGCTCAACCCAAAGTTTCTCAACCATGAATTTATTGAAGCAGCTTAAAAATTGCTCTTTATTTTTCTATATGTCTAGTCCAAACAGTATATGGGAAACTGTGGCTTCCAGCCCCATTGGGCTGAGTTAAAAGTTAAGACTGCAGAGTGTTACCTAATTCTGGTGGTGACCTAGCTGATATTCATTCCAGTAGTAATCTCATCTGAATTTTATATCTGTCAGGAGGAGACTGAGTTCCTGATAGGAATTTTTCTGAATTCCTACAGGCATTCCCATGGTACCAGCTCATGGTGACCTCTCATAAGCCTCTGCATACAGACAGAATTTTAGATCAGACTGAAAATGAGAGCAGGTGACCTTGACCAATGTCTCTTCCCAGCATAAAAATCTGTAATGTAAACTTTCATTGATCAGATATTTGATACCACAGCTACTCAACTTTTCAGCACTTGGAGCATGAAAACTTAATAATAATAATAATATTACCTACTGGGTGCCCACTATGTGCCAACACAACAGAGATTGTTTTCTTGGATCTTCATAGCAGCCATTTATAGTGGAACTTTGATTGAATCCCCTTTTTATGGATGGAAAGATGGTAAACTAGAGTGAATTTCCCACAGTCTGTGTTAATAACTGATGGGGTTGGGATTTTCCATTCAGTTCTCAATGGCTTTAGAATGTGAGGTTTTAGCAACAATACCACTATCCCCAGAATATGAGTTTTTACATTGTCCTGTGATTATGAAGCCTTTTGAGTCATCAAAGAAAGATTTCTGTTTTTTTGCAGCTTAGCAATGTATATTCTATGTATAATATCATTTTTCAGAGTTATAAAAATAAATAATTTATATTTATATTGCAATGTGATAAGGGCCATACTGTAAGTTTGGAGAAATTTCAGAGCACTGACTGGTAGTAATATAGCAGTTGGTCATGATAATGCCACATAATACTGAGCAAAGAACAGTAAGAAGGGAATTCTATCCAGGGAAAATATTATGAACAAAACATCAGGAAAATGTATCCAAATAGATGGTATGTCTCAGGAAAAGGACACATTATTTACTGTAGCTAAACAGAGTATGCATGGAAAGTTGAAATAATGGAAGGAGGAAGATAAATTGTGAAGGATCTTCAATGTTTTATGTTATTAACAATGGTATGTGTTTGTGTATCTAACATACATGTATATAATGTAATATATATGTTTGTGATTCATTTGTGCATTCATTCATTCATCCAATGAACATTTAACAAGTAATTACTCTGTGCCAGGCCCTATGCTAAATCATAGTGATTCAGAGATGTAAGACATGGCTCCTTTCCACACAGATTTTTCTCACAGCCTAATCTCTGGTGGCTCAGACAGTAAAGAATCCCCCTGCAGTGCAGGAGACCTGGGTTTGATCGTTGGCCTGGGAAGATCCCATGGAGGAGGGCATGCCAACTCATTCCAGTGTTCTTGCCTGGAGAATCCCATGGACAGAGGAGCCTGGCAGGCTACAGTCCATGGGGTCGCACGAGTCGGATGAGACTGAGCACAGAAATCACATGTAGTCCATGATTCATTTTAGCAACTTATAGGGTATTTTCATGCACAGATTTTTCCTTCTCAGCAAACATGCATACTCAACAATGTATACACACCACCCATATGTTTCAAGATGTGTTTCAAAGCCCATGCTGAATGTCTGAACATTCTGAGAACCTATTATAAGCATTCAGTACTTATTTGTTCAAATTTATTCTTCAGAATGGTCCCTGAACCTCTCAATATTCTTTCAAGAATGCTTTTACCTCTTTGTCCCTTGGAGGGAGATCACGCTAAGTGCATTTTAATGTGTGCTAAAAAAAGGGCAGCACAGCTGAAGCCTGATTGAAAATCTGATCTTTTCCCTAATGTCACAAGGACATCCTGAGACAATGACTGAGAAGCTATGCACCAGTACTCAGCTGGATCCCTGATACTTACATTGGCAGATGCTTTATCAACAGAGATATTGATTGAGTGAATTAAGTAACCAATTTCCATTTTCAAGCCTCCAATTCCACTTTAGCACCCAGAGATATTAACCAGTATTCTTGTAGGTGAAACCTGATTGTGTTAAGGAGGGTGCCTAGACAATTGGAAGGACCCAGGATAGGAAATTAGAGTTCTGAATTTTTGTTCTCAAGTCTAGCCTACTGGGTCACCTTGAATAACTTACATCATGACTGAATCTTAACTTTTAAAAATCAAATCTTACTTGCTGTAATTCTGAAGAAGAATTTTGGATTACCGACTTGCTATATATAACTCTTGCAGGCTAAGTATATGCAAGGAATTGCTGTAGATGCAAAATTTTCCAAGTTGTTCTAATGAAACATTGGATTGGTCTTGAAATATACTACTTTTCATTTGTATAGGTAGCAGACTAAAAAGCAAAGTTGAAACACAAGTGCTCTTGTTTCCAGAATGTGTCTAGCAGATTGATTGAGCCCAGTAGAGTAGGAAGGCAGGAAGAGACAAAGTCTTATGTACAAAGTCACTGTAAGACACAGGATAATATTAATATTGTATAATAGCTCTTCTAGGTATAATTTTGCTACTTTAAATACTTTAAAGCTATATAGGTGCTATTTATCCTAAACAATGATTTAAACAACAAAATTATATCTAGAATTATGTTGAGTCAAATTGCGAATACACAGTTTTATTCTAGAATTTTCTCTGTCCCTCTCAGTTTCTATACACACACACACACACACACACACACACACACACATACACACACACACACACATATATATATATATATATATATATATATGTATATATAGGTAGAGAGAGAGAGCCATATTTTATGCTAATAGTATAACTATATAACATTTTAAAATTCCCATATAAGTCAATTCATTTTAGCTAGTATTATTCTCTTTATTTCATAGCTGGAACAGTTGAAGATCAGATTGATTGTTCAGTTCAGTGCAGTTCAGTTCAGTCACTCAGTCGTATCTGACTCTTTGCGACCCCATGAATTGCAGCACACGAGGCCTCCCTGTCCATCACCAACTCCCAGAGTTCACCCAAACTCATGTCCATAGAGTCGGTGACGCCATCCAGCCATCTCATCCTCTGTTTTCCCCTTCTCCTCCTACCCCCAATCCCTCCCAGCATCAGGGTCTTTTCCAATGAGTCAACTCTTCACATGAGGTGGCCAAAGTATTGGAGTTTCAGCTTCAACATCAGTCCTTCCAAAGAACACCCAGGACTGATCTCCTCTAAAAAGGACTGATTGGATTTCCTTGCCGTCCAAGAGACTCGCAAGAGTCTTCTCCAACACCATAGTTCAAAAGCATCAATTCTTCGGCGCTCAGCTTTCTTCACAATCCAACTCTCACATCCATACATGACCACTGGAAAAACCATAGCCTTGACTAGATGGACCTTTGTTGGCAAAGTAATGTCTCTGCTTTTCAATATGCTATCTAGGTTGGTCATAACTTTCCTTCCAAGGAGTAAGCGTCTTTTAATTTCACGGATGCAATCACTATCTGCAGTGAATTTGGAGCCCCCCAAAATAAAGTCTGACTGTTACCACTGTTTCTCCATCTTTTTCCCATGAAGTGATGGGACCAGATGCCATGATCTTAGTTTTCTGAATGTTGAAATTTAAGCCAACTTTTTCACTCTCCTCTTTCACTTTTATCAAGAGGCTTTTTAGTTCCTCTTCATTTTCTGCCATAAGGGTGGTGTCATCTGCATATCTGAGGTTATTGATATTTCTCCCAGCAATCTTGATTCCAGCTTGTGCTTCTTCCAGCCCAGCGTTTCTCATGATGTACTCTGCATAGAAGTTAAATAAATAGGGTGACAATATACAGCCTTGAAATGCTCCTTCTCCTATTTGGAACCAGTCTGTTGTTCCATGTCCAGTTCTAATTGTTGCTTCCTGACCTGCATACAGGTTTCTCAAGAGGCAGATCAGGTGGTCTGGTATTCCCATCTCTTTCAGAATTTCCCACAGTTTATTGTGATCCACATGGTCAAAGGCTTTGGCATAGTCAATAAAGCAGAAATAGATGTTTTTCTGGAACTCTCTTCCTTTTTCGATGATCCAGCAGATGATGGCAATTTGATCTCTGGTTCTTCTGCCTTTTCTAAAACCAGCTTGAACATCTGAAAGTTCATGGTTCACGTATTGCTGAATTGTGGCTTGGAGAATTTTGACCATTGCTTTAGTAGCGTGTGAGATGAGTGCAATTGTGCGGTAGTTTGAGCATTCTTTGGCATTGCCTTTCTTTGGGATTGGAATGAAAACCGACCTTTTCCAGTCCTGTGGCCACTGCTGAGTTTTCCAAATTTGCTGGCATACTGAGTGCAGCACTTTCACAGCATCATGTTTCAGGATTTGAAAAAGCTCAACTGGAATTCCATCACCTCCACTAGCTTTGTTCGTAGTGATGCTTTCTAAGGCCCACTTGACTTCACATTCCAGGCTGTCTGGCTCTAGGTTAGTGATCACATCATTGTGATTATCTGGGTCATGAAGATCTTTTTTGTACAATTCTTCTGTGTATTCTTGCCACCCCTTCTTAGATTGATTGTTACTTGCTAATATTTCCTAGCTAGGACTAAGCTCTGGCATTCTGCATCCACTGATAGTGATCTCTCTGCCACTGGATGCTGCATAAACTAAATTGTGGTACAACTAAATGAAGCTATGACACCTACGAGATTTGAAAGATTAATTTGGGCCAGAGGCCTCAAAGAAAATAGATTTCATTACTGAGGTGGGATCCTTAAGTATGGTATTTATTTATAATAGAAAACACTAAAAACACGCTGATACTTTACCTTATTTTTAACCTTGTGAAGCCATAGTTTGTGAAAATAAATAAATTCTGGTATTTTATTAGCATCCTGTTTTATAGACTTTATTTTGTAGGGGTTTGTCCCATAAGAAAACAAGGACAAATACCTTTGGGGAAAATTGTACATGATATATCCTTTTCTTGGAGGCTCATAGTGTGTATTAAAATGTTTTGAGATAAAATGTTTTGAGAAATTTTGGAAAAATGAAATTTGTTCAAGTTTGTTAAATTTGGCTTTTCTTTCTTTTTAAGTCTAACACCAATTAAACCTCTGCTGTATGTGTTAGTTGCTTAGTTGTGTCCAACTTTTTGTGACCTTATGGACTGTAGCCCACCAGGCTCCTTTTCCATGGAATTCTCCAGGCAAGAATACTGGAATAGGTTGCCATTTCCTTCTTCAAAACACTTCCTGGAGCACTCATATTTATGTGAAGTGCAATTTGGAAAATGGAAAATAATTGTCCCATTTCTCCTATTAATCACATCAATCCTGTTTCTTCCATAATTACACTTCAAGAAGAAACTAAAAGAATCCAAGATAAATTGATGCTGAATATGGGTGTACTCATAGTATCATTAGAGTGGAAACTATGGAGACCATGATCTGTTTTTCCTAAAGAGCCTTACACATTATAGTTGCTCGGTATATTCTAATGTTTCTGTCCAATTGACATGTAAACTGGTTCTGAATGTTTTTTATTGATGAGAACAATAAAGTATTCTATATTTTAAATAAAAACAAGTATATATTCAGAGACATTAGACATTTCTCTAAAAGCTGAGGGCTGGAACAGTGGTTTTTATATATTTCCTTTAATTTCATTTACAGGGATAATTGTTATGGCATCTCTCTAGTGCTCTTATTCAACTTTTTAGCTACTGCATGTAAGGTCATGATTTATTTGTTTGCTTTATGGATATAACTCTATTTGTCTAATTGAGTTAGGTTAAATGTTGCTTATACTGATGTGCCTATCAAAATAAAGTTACATACTCAGGTGTTTTATGGCAAGGCAGCTCTTGAAATATGATGTCGTCGTTGATGTCCAACATCTTGAGAAAGCGGCTTCTATTTCAGGTCAGATGCAGGAACTGAGAAGGATAATCTGTTAAAGTTTTCTCTTTTCATTTAATCAACGTGTCCAAGGGTATTTCTAGATGTTGCACTGGGCGATTTTTCCCATCGTATAGAGGAATTCTGCAAGATAAGAAATTAATAAGCCTAAGCAAGGTGCTGTTGAACAGTGCACTAGACTTCTGTGGCCCATGTACTGATGTTACAAGAAACAATGAAAAGAATTGGTGCTAAGACCCTCCAACCCTAGCCATGGTAGGATTCGAGAGTTCAATGTTTAACTCTCCAGTTTCATTGCTTATCTCTCACTATTACACCAGCTTTCTATTGGACAAATATATTAAGCATATTTCAGATTTCTGAGTGGATTACTGTCTCTTCCCTTTGGTCCATTTCACTTGCTATTTCCTCTGACTGGAACATTCTCCCTTGATCCTACTCCCACTCTAATTTGATAAAGCCTACACATGCTTCAGTTCTTCTCTCCAGATGTTATTTTATGGGGAAAGTGTTCTTAATTCCTGCCTCTCTCATTTAGGTTATGTGTTGGATGTCCCTCCTGTGTGATCTCAGAGCATCCTGCATTTTTCTCATCTCTATACTCTCCTTAGAAGGAAAACTTTGACAAACTTAGCATATTAAAATGCAGAGACATTACTTTGCCAACAAAAATCCGTATAGTCAAAGCTACAATTTTTCCAGTAGTCATGTCTGGATGTGACAGTAGGACCATAAAAAATCTGAGCACCAAGAATTGATGCTTTTAACTGTGGTGTTGGAGAAGACTCTTGAGAGTCCCTTGGACAATAAGGAGATCAAACTAGTCAATCCTAAAGGAAATCATTCCTGAATATTCATTGGAAGCAATGAATATTCCTTCAATGCTGAAGCTGGAGCTCCAAAACTTTGACCACCTGATGCGAGGAACTGACTCATTGGAAATGACCCTGCTGCTGGGAAAGATTGAAGGTGGAAGGAGAAGGGGATGACAGAGGATAAGATGGTTGGATGGCATCGCCGACTCCATGGACAAGAGTTTGAGCAAGCTCTGGAAGTTGGTGATGGACAGGGAAGTCTGGCGAGCTGCAGTCCATGGGGTTGAAAAGAGTCAGACATGTCTGAGCAACTGAACTGAACTGATACCCACATTACTGTAAAGTCTGCAAAGTGTCTTTTCTCTTACTAAAATTTGAGCTCTCTTTGGATAAGGACTATGTCTTTCTTGTTTATCATTTTATTTATATTAATAACAGTGCTTAGCAGGTAGGAGGTTCTCAATAAATACTTGCTGAATGAATAAATATGATAATTTATTATTTTCTTGCATTTTTAAAATTGTGGTTTCTGCTCTGTTTTTTATTCTAGGTTTTCAGTTTGAATGGAGAAGAGCAGAGAAGAGAATGACTCTCAGAATTATGGCAGGTTGGAAATCCTGAGCAGAAGTTAGTCTGACAAGGATGAATTGTGAGTAGATTCCATTGTGTCTCAAACTAAAAGACCAAGAACACTTCTAATTTGCTTTTGATAGTATCCTTACAGATTAAATCTTCTCTCTGTGATTCCATTGTTTCACTCAAAATTGTGGCAGTTGTTCAACTTCAGTTCCATGAAGGTAACAAAAACATCTCTTCGTTGTTCTTTCAAGAGATGAAAAGAGTCATTTGAAAATGGCCAGCAGTTTTACATAGTGTGAATGAAAATATTTAAAATATGATTTACTAACATTATATAATATCTGCACCAAAATCACTGCATATGGTGATTGCAGCCATGAAATTAAAACATGCTTACTCCTTGAAAGGAAAGTTATGACTGACCTAGACAGCACATTAAAAAGCAGAGATATTACTTTGCCAACAAAGGTCCATCTAGTCAAGGCTATGGTTTTTCCAGTGGTCATGTATGAATGTGAGAGTTGGACTGTGAAGAAAGCCAAGCACCAAAGAATTGACGCTTCTGAACTGTGGTGTTGGAGAAGACTCTTGAGAGTCCCTTGGACTGCAAGGAGATCCAACCAGTCCATCCTAAAGGAGACCAGTCCTAGGTGTTCATTGGAAGGACTGATGCTGAGGCTGAAACTCCAATACTTTGGCCACCTCATGCTAAGAGTTGACTCATTGGAAAAGACTCTGATGCTGGGAGGGATTGAGGGCAGGAGGAGAAGGAGATGACAGAGGATGAGATGGCTGGATGGCATCACTGACTCGATGGACGTGAGTCTGAGTGAACTCCTGGAATTGGTGATGGACAGTGAGGCCTGGCGTGCTGCGATTCATGGGGCTGCAAAGAGTCAGACACGACTGAGAGACTGAACTGAACATTATATATTAGTATTTTAGATGGATTTTTCAGATACATGCACTGAGAAGCCTGATCTTCCTATATGAAGGTGTTATTTATTTGAAATGTTGGATATGCTGATTGAAAAGAAATACGATTACCTTTTCCTTTGCTGTTAGCCCCAGTATCTGTCTCTGGCTGTTTGAGATCTAACCCTAACTCTTGAACAGAAATAATGAAAAAGAGGAATCAAGTAGGCTAGGCAAGTGACAAGGTACCAGGAATGAATCAGAGGCAAAATCTTTGTTTGATTATGTGACTGAATTAAAGAGTCAGCCTCTGCTTTCTTTTCACTCATAATACTAAATTTTCCTAGATTTGCTAGTTTGGCTAAAATAATGCCTAATTCCATTATATTTTGATGTCAAAAATGATAGCATCTCTGTGGTTTTTAACATTTCTGCCAAAACCGCAATGCCTCTTGCTGAAGAAGGAAATAGTACAGTTCTCTGGGAGATTTTGTTTCAGTAATCTCATGGTTTGGCTATGAAAGGAAGGAAAGAAAACTTTAGATGATTGACAGATTAGGTTTTTCTACAATTGTGAAAATATGCTGACATAGTTTTTTTCTCCTGAATTTCAAATTTGGGGCTCAAGTAGGATGAAATAGGCTGACGTCTGATTGTTTATTGAGTGAACTGGAGAAAATATAATGATTTATCAGTCAGTCAGTCATTAAGCAAGAGCTATGAAGCTCCTATGCCATATGTGGCTCTGTGTTGCTGCTGCTGCTGCTGCTAAGTTGCTTCAGTCCTGTCCGACTCTGTGCGACCCCATAGATGGCAGCCCACCAGGCTCCACCTTCCCTGGGATTCTCCAGGCAAGAACACTGGAGTGGGTTGCCATTTCCTTCTCCAAAGGCATGAAAAATAGAGCTATATTGCCTGACCTAAGAAAACATTATGATCCTGTTGGGAAAAGAGGCAAGCCTCACAGTCAAAATCTTGAAACAATTTTTTCCAATTGTGAGTGCTAGGGATGTGGTACAAAATGCATTGCTATTTAAGCTCAAGGAAAACAGAGACCAGTCTGGGATGAAACCACCAGGAAAATCAAGGAAAGATTCCCCAAGTGATGGGGTGTCCTAGCTGAGACTTGATAGACTGTACTATACTTTCATTTGTTAGAGCGTGAATGGACACTTTACATTTCCTTAAGAAATGCATATTCAATTAAATCTTTTAAATTACTAGAAGGAAAAGTGATGAACAGAGAGGAGGGGAAGACAAATAATATTCTTTGAGATAGAGGTGACCAGCTGTATAAAGGGACTGGCATGTCATTTTGCATGTCATTTTTTTTTGTTTGAATGCTAATTATGGCAATAACCTATATTATAATATACACTCATCTATCCATATTCTCCATTGTGTGCCCATTAGATTTAGAGCTGTAGCTTAGAATAATAGCAGACACTTATATATTGCATATATATGCATACATACACATGTATAACACTTGCTATATGTCAAGAACTGTTCTAACCATTCTGCAACTATTACTTTCAGCCTTATAACTCTATAAGGCTTTACAGGTGAAAAATCAAGGCACAGAGAGGTAAAGCAACTTGTTCAAGGTCATATAACTAGTATGTAGCAGAACCAAGATTTGAACCCAGACATCTTGTTTCCAGTTTTTAAACACTATTCATTGCACCTTGGGTTACACTTGTTTATTTGTGGAAACTCCATTGACTGCTTGGTGTATCTATTAATATAAATGGTTAGACTTGTGTCCTTGGTTCCTCTCTCTTTGGCTTCCCTTGACCTCTAGTTTATTTTCACTATATATCAGCAGTCCCCAATATTTTGGCACCAGAGACTGGCTTCATGGAAGACAGTTTTCCTTTTTTAAAAATTATTTTTAGGAGGAGAATTGTTTAATAATATTGTATTGCTTTCTGCTGTACAACAGCATGAATCAGAAATATGTATACATATATCCCCTCCCTCTTGCATCTCCCTTTCACCCCAACCCCCATCTCATGTCTCTAGGTCATCACAGAGCACTGAGCTGAGTTTCCTCTGCTATGAAACTGCTTCACACTAGCTATTTTACACATCTGTTGTTCTAGTTGTTGTTCAGGCATTGTAGTGTCTGATCTGTTGCTACCCCCATGGACTGCAGCATGCCAGGCTCCCCTGTCCTTCACTATGTCCTGGAGGTTGCTCAGATTCATGTCCATTGAGTTAGTGATGCCATCCAGCCATCTCATACTCTGCCGCCCCCTTCTCCTTTTCCCTTCAATCTTTCCCAGCATCAGGGTCTTTTATACATGGAAGTGTATATATATATCAATGCTACTCTCCCATTTTGTCCCACCCTCTCCTTCCCTCACTGTATCCACAAATTCATTCTCTATGTCTTCACCTCTATTCCTGCCCTGCAAATAGATTCATCAGTACCATTTTTTCTAGGTTCCATATAATAAAATATTTGTTTTTATGAATTACTTCACTCTGTTTAACAGGCTCTAGTTTAATCCACCTCACTATAATGGACTTTAATTCATTCCTTTTTGTGGCTGAATTATATTCCACTGTGTATATGTACCACAGCTTCTTTATCCATTCATCTGTCAGTGGACATCTAGGTTGCTTCCATGTCCTGATATTGCAAATAGTGCTGCTATGAAAACTAGAGTACATGTGTCTTTGAATTATGGTTTTCTCAGGGTGTATGACCAGTAGTGGGATTGCTGGGTCATATGGTAATTGTATTCCTAGTTTCTTAAGGAATTTCCATACTGCTCTCCATAATGGCTGTATCAATTTACATTCCCACCAACAGTGAAAGAGGGTTCCTTTTTCTCCACACCCTCTCCAGTACTTATTGTTTATAGATTTTTTGATGACGCCTATTCTAACTGCACTCATCTCACATGCTAGTAAAGTAATGCTCAAAATTCTCCAAGCCAGGCTTCAGCAATATGTGAACCGTGAACTTCCAGATGTCCAAGCTGGTTTTAGAAAAGACAGAAGAACCAGAGATCAAATTGCCATCAGCTGGATCATGGAAAAAGCAAGAGAGTTCCAGAAAAAACATCTATTTCTGCTTTATTGACTATGCCAAAGCCTTTGACTGTGTGGATCACAATAAACTGTGGAAAATTCTGAAAGAGATGGGAATACCAGACCACCTGACCTACCTCTTGAGAAACCTGTATGCAGGTCAGAAGCAACAATTAGAACTGGACATGGAACAACAGACTTGTTCCAAATAGGAGAAAGAGCATTTCAAGGCTTTATATTGTCACCCTGCTTATTTAACTTCTATGCAGAGTACATCATGAGAAACGCTGGGCTGGAAGAAGCACAAGCTGGAATCAAGATTGCTGGGAGAAATATCAATAACCTCAGATATGCAGATGACACCACTCTTATGGCAGAAAGTGAAGAGGAACTAAAAAGCCTCTTGATGAAAGTGAAAGAGGAGAGTGAAAAAGTTGGCTTAAAGCTCAGCATTCAGAAGATGAAGATCATGGCATCTGGTCCCATCACTTCATGGGAAATAGATGGGGAAACAGTGGAAACAGTGTCAGACTTTATTTTTGGGGGCTCCAAATTCACTGCAGATAGTGACTGCAGCCATGAAATTAAAAGACGCTTACTCCTTGGAAGGAAAGTTATGACCAACCTAGATAGCATATTGAAAAGCAGAGACATTACTTTGCCAACAAAGGTCCATCTAGTCAAGGCTATGGTTTTTTCTGTGGTCATGTATGGATGTGAGAGTTGGACTGTGAAGAAAGCTGAGAGCCGAAGAATTGATGCTTTTGAACTGTGGTGTTGGAGAAGACTCTTGAGAGCCCCTTGGACTGCAAGGAGATCCAACCAGTCCATTCTGAAGGAGATCAGCCCTGGGATTTCTTTGGAAGGAATGATGCTAAAGCTGAAACTCCAGTACTTTGGCCACCTCATGCGAAGAGTTGACTCATTGGAAAAAACTCTGATACTGGGAGGGATTGGGGTCAGGAGGAGAAGGGGATGACAGAGGAAGAGATGGCTGGATGGCATCACTGACTCGATGGACGTGAGTCTGAGTGAACTCTGGGAGTTGGCGATGGACAGGGAGGCCTGGCGTGCTGCGATTCATGGGGTCTCAAAGGGTCGGACACGACTGAGTGTTGAACTGAACTGATTCTAACTGGTATAAGGTGATGCCTCATTGTAGTTTTGATTTGCATTTCTCTAACAGTGATCGATGTTCAGCATCTTTTCATATTTTTGTTGGCCATCTGTATGTCTTCTTTGGAGAAATATCCATGTAGATCTTTCACCCATTGTTTGATTAGGTTGTTTTTCTGATATTGAGCTGTGTGAGTTGCTTGTATATTTTGGAGATTAATTCTTTTTCATTTGCTTCATTTGCAATTATTTTCTCCCATTCTGAGGCTTATCTTTTCATTTTGTTTATGGTTTCCTTTGCTATACAAAAGCTTTTCAGATGAGGGGGATGGTTCACGCGGTAATGAGAGTAATGGGGAGCCTCAGATGAAGCTTTACTTGCTTGTCTGCTGCTCACCTCCTGCTATGTGGCCCAGTTACTAACAGATGCAAGCCAGAACTGGTCCATGGCCTGGGGGTTGGAGACCTCTGCTATATATTATATAAATTCTGAGGAAATCCAGTGGGAATGTTGATCCCAGGGTCAGGAAGGGAGTTATATGTTCATGACAATAGAACTTTTTCACTATCTATGATATTAAATATTGAATACTCGGCTCACTTTTTAAATTAGGCTCTTATGTACCAATAAGTTCAGGACTATAGTCATCTACCAGATAGATATATGCCAGTAAGGTATAACTCACACACAATGATTTGTGCATGACAGGATTCTATAGCTCCTGTCCAAGGTAGCCCTCCTACAGTGAGCACACATTCTGAGGAGGTAAAAAGTAATTTTATACCAACCTCTATCTTCTCATTCATTTGCTCATCCTTATCATTGAGTTTTTCCAGTAAGGTTTATATTTACATGTAATAAGACTTTCTTAATTGTTTGCCCTCCAAAATTCAAACCAACTACTACAAAAGTACTTGGTAGATAAGACTTGGTAGTACCAAATAGTACAGCTATGCCTCATAAGTTTTTAAGTTGGGTCACCTTCGACTTCTTCAGTTTTTGAGAACCTACACTCAAAGCATAAACATTTCTGCCAACTAACTTCTCAAATAGTTTTCTGAATTTACACGTGGAAGGAAGAGCCAAGAACACTGACTAAAAGCTTTCCTACCCTCCATACTGTGTGAGGTCTTTGCTCTTTCACCTTCCCCACTGGCTCAGATGAATGCCAGCATTCATTCCTCCCTCACTACTGAGCCTCCTCAATACCACTGAGGCCCACGCCCTGGCTCCAAACTGAGATCAGATCTCAAAGTGGATTGGAAGTGGCAAGTAGTTTCACCTTCACTGAAATGCTGAGATTCTACATCAAAATATTATTTTGTTTATTTTACTTTTGTTTGAGAAGGCAGAGGAAGGGAATTCTACTCTGCCTGTCACAGTGATTGACAGAAATGAATTGTGAAAGACAGCAACTGTGTTTATGAGCCAGGGAGGTGAAAACTAGACAAGACCTGCATCATATATTTTTAACAACTCAATAAATTTCTTTCACCCATTCCCCAAATCTTCACATTCCAGCCAGAAAAAAAAAATGATATAAAGTTTCAGCTAGAAATGAGTTTTTGTTTGTGAAGGTTGGAAAGGTATAAGACCATGAAACATATTTTTTAATGAAATTATAGTACACTCCAGAATCTCACTCAAACCTAGTCTCTGGGGCCATGCTATTCTTATAGGAAAGAAAAACCAAGCAAGATCTTTGTGCTGCTTCAGCAAGTAAATTCTTCTGGATGAGTCTGAAACAGTCTCTTTTTTTTTTTTTTTTTTAATTTTATTTTATTTTTAAACTTTACATAATTGTATTAGTTTTGCCAAATATCAAAATGAATCCGCCACAGGCATACATGTGTTCCCCATCCTGAACCCTCCTCCCTCCTCCCTCCCCACACCATCCCTCTGGGTCGTCCCAGTGCTCCAGCCCCAAGCATCCAGTATCCCGCATCGAACCTGGACTGGCAACTCGTTTCTTGCATGATATTCTACATGTTTCAATGTCACTCTCCCAAATCTTCCCACCCTCTCCCTCTCCCACAGAGTCCATAAGACTGTTCTATACATCAGTGTCTCTTTTGCTGTCTCGTACACCAGGTTATTGTTACCATCTTTCTAAATTCCATATATATGCGTTAGTATACTGTATTTCTGTTTTTCCTTCTGGCTTACTTCACTCTGTATAATAGGCTCCAGTTTCATCCACCTCATTAGAACTGATTCAAATGTATTCTTTTTAATGGCTGAGTAATACTCCATTGTGTATATGTACCACTGCTTTCTTATCCATTCATCTGCTGATGGACATCTAGGTTGCTTCCATGTCCTGGCTATTATAAACAGTGCTGCGATGAACATTGGGGTACACGTGTCTCTTTCCCTTCTGGTTTCCTCAGTGTGTATGCCCAGCAGTGGGATTGCTGGATCATAAGGCAGTTCTATTTCCAGTTTTTTAAGGAATCTCCACACTGTTCTCCATAGTGGCTGTACTAGTTTGCATTCCCACCAACAGTGTAAGAGGGTTCCCTTTTCTCCACACCCTCTCCAGCACTTATTATTTGTAGACTTTTGGATCGCAGCCATTCTGACTGGTGTGAAATGGTATCTCATAGTGGTTTTGATTTGCATTTCTCTGATAATGAGTGATGTTGAGCATCTTCTAACTCTACACCTAAAGCAACTAGAAAAGGAAGAAATGAAGAACCCCAGGGTTAGTAGAAGGAAAGAAATCTTAAAAATTAGAGCAGAAATAAACGCAAAAGAAACAAAAGAGACCATAGCAAAAATCAACAAAACCAAAAGCTGGTTCTTTGAAAGGATAAATAAAATTGACAAACCATTAGCCAGACTCATCAAGAAACAAAGGGAGAAAAATCAAATCAACAAAATTAGAAACGAAAATGGAGAGATCACAACAGACAACACAGAAATACAAAGGATCATAAGAGACTACTATCAACAATTATATGCCAACAAAATGGACAACGTGGAAGAAATGGACAAATTCTTAGAAAAGTACAACTTTCCAAAACTAGACCAGGAAGAAATAGAAAATCTTAACAGACCCATCACAAGCATGGAAATTGAAACTGTAATCAAAAATCTTCCAGCAAACAAAAGCCCTGGTCCAGATGGCTTCACAGCTGAATTCTACCAAAAATTTAGAGAAGAGCTGACACCTATCCTGCTCAAACTCTTCCAAAAAATTGCAGAGGAAGGTAAACTTCCAAACTCATTCTATGAGGCCACCATCACCCTAATACCAAAACCTGACAAAGATCCCACAAAAAAAGAAAACTACAGGCCAATATCACTGATGAACATAGATGCAAAAATCCTTAACAAAATTCTAGCAATCAGAATCCAACAACACATTAAAAAGATCATACACCATGATCAAGTGGGCTTTATCCCAGGGATGCAAGGATTCTTCAATATCCGCAAATCAATCAATGTAATACACCACATTAACAAATTGAAAAATAAAAACCATATGATTATCTCAATAGATGCAGAGAAAGCCTTTGACAAAATTCAACATCCATTTATGATAAAAACTCTCCAGAAAGCAGGAATAGAAGGAACATACCTCAACATAATAAAAGCTATATATGACAAACCCACAGCAAACATTATCCTCAATGGTGAAAAATTGAAAGCATTTCCTCTAAAGTCAGGAACAAGACAAGGGTGCCCACTTTCACCATTACTATTCAACATAGTTTTGGAAGTTTTAGCCACAGCAATCAGAGCAGAAAAAGAAATAAAAGGAATCCAAATTGGAAAAGAAGAAGTAAAACTCTCACTATTTGCAGATGACATGATCCTCTACATAGAAAACCCTAAAGATTCCACCAGAAAATTACTAGAAATAATCAATGACTATAGTAAAGTTGCAGGATATAAAATCAACACACAGAAATCCCTTGCATTCCTATACACTAATAATGAGAAAACAGAGAGAGAAATTAAGGAAACAATTCCATTCACCATTGCAACGGAAAGAATAAAATACTTAGGAATATATCTACCTAAAGAAACTAAAGACCTATATATAAAAAACTATAAAACACTGGTGAAAGAAATCAAAGAGGACACTAATAGATGGAGAAATATACCATGTTCATGGATTGGAAGAATCAATATAGTGAAAATGAGTATACTACCCAAAGCAATTTATAGATTCAACGCAATCCCTATCAAGTTACCAACAGTATTCTTCACAGAGCTGGAACAAATAATTTCACAATTTGTATGGAAAAACAAAAAACCTCGAATAGCCAAAGCGATCTTGAGAAAGAAGAATGGAACTGGAGGAATCAACCTACCTGACTTCAGGCTCTACTACAAAGCCACAGTTATCAAGACAGTATGGTACTGGCATAAAGACAGATATATAGATCAATGGAATAAAATAGAAAGCCCAGAGATAAATCCACGCACATATGGACACCTTATCTTTGACAAAGGAGGCAAGAATATACAATGGATTAAAGACAATCTCTTTAACAAGTGGTGCTGGGAAATCTGGTCAACCACGTGTAAAAGAATGAAACTAGACCACTTTCTAACACCATACACAAAAATAAACTCAAAATGGATTAAAGATCTAAATGTAAGACCAGAAACTATAAAACTCCTAGAGGAGAACATAGGCAAAACACTCTCTGACATACATCACAGCAGGATCCTCTATGACCCACCTCCCAGAATATTGGAAATAAAAGCAAAAATAAACAAATGGGACCTAATTAACCTTAAAAGCTTCTGCACATCAAAGGAAACTATTAGCAAGGTGAAAAGACAGCCTTCAGAATGGGAGAAAATAATAGCAAATGAAGCAACTGACAAACAACTAATCTTAAAAATATACAAGCAACTCCTACAGCTCAACTCCAGAAAAATAAATGACCCAATTAAAAAATGGGCCAAAGAACTAAATAGACATTTCTCCAAAGAAGACATACAGATGGCTAACAAACACATGAAACAGTCTCTTTTTATGTGAAGTTCTATATTGTACTCCCATTGCATTAGAAGAATGTCTGACTTACTTCACTGTCCTAAACCCTTGACATTCAGAGTGGAATCTGGAAAAAGCTGGTTATAGTAGACACATTTTGTGGAAGAAGTTTGACAAACTTGGAGTCAATCTATAGAATTTTGTCAGGATATACAAATGTCTCTTTTCTTGGAAATACTGAAGAAAGAATTTGTTTTAATTTTTTTTTTAAGAATTTGTTTTAGAAAATTAAAATCCATTTTTCATTTTAATTATGTATTCCTCCATCTTAAGAGCTTCTGCTGTCCCTTATTGAAGTGATATAATTGAAAACACACAGACTCTGAAGCAAAACAGACAGATTTGAAACATGGCTGTGAAAATTGGTGGGTTTGAGATAAGTCTTGAAAAAAACAATAACAGCTCTGACTCTTTCTCCTCTTCAAATAGTAAATAATATTATTCATCCTGTGGGATTGTTCAGAAATTGATATATAAATATGTAAATGAGATATAGATCTGTATCAGTATAATAAATACTGAAATCCCTACTACATACATTTCTTCAGGTGATGTTTTTGTTTATCTTCAAATGTGAATGACGGGTCTTAAAATCTAACAAATGTGTTGTCAGTCTCTTCTTCCCTGTTGTCTTCTGTTCCTTAATTTTCACTGGGGTAAATTTATTTTGACAGGTGCTCTGACATGTGCTGATGAATTTGAAAAAATGGTCACAAGGAACTCTTTTCCCAAGCAGGTTGGCTAATTAATTATTAGTTATAAAATTAATAGCTCTCAAAAGGAGAACGGGACCCCATGACTATAGTGTAGAACTGTACTGGATGCTAGACTGTAGTCATAACCATCTATTAATACATGATTCAATTTAAAAACAGTTGCTGAAAGGCCCACCTGACACTACCAGTCTTCACCATAATAGCCCCCTGCTACCTGCTCTTTTCACCTACCATGCTCTTGTTTAGGAGGTGAAGTACATAAGAGAGTAGTAAGCTTCCCTAACTTCACAAAGAGGTGAAGAATATTGTAATATCTGTCATGAACATATTGCATGATACCAAGTATATAAATTGTGACACATATGCTATGGTGTCCTTTCTTCCATAATAGTATAGGAATTGCAAAACAGCCATGAATTTGAAAAAATGAAAAGGAATAACTGAACAGTTTTGAATATCTTTGCTGACAATACAGTTTGTTTTTGTGCCTAACTCCATCTCAACCCTCACATACTTATTTTCATTTAAATTTTTCATATATTTATTCAGCATATGTTACTTGACAACTTTGAGGCAGTCTGAATTTTATTGTAATGTGAATGAAAAGCTATTAGAGAATTTTAAGTCAGAGAATAATGTCAAATTTACATTGTTTTCATTTTTATTTCATATTGGAATATAGTTAATTCATAATGTGTTTCAGAGGTATAGCAAAGTGATTCAGATATAGATATATATAGATCAATTCTTTGTCAGATTCTTTTCCCATTTAAGTTATTACAGAATATTGAGTAGAGTTTCCTGTGATATATAGTAGGTCAATGTTTATCTATTTTATATATAGGAGTTTGTATCTGTTAATTCCAAACTCCTAATTCATCCCTCTCACTTCCCCCTTTTGGTAACCATGTCTGTGGATCTATTTCTGTTTTGTATATAAGTCCATTTGTATATATATATTTTTAGATTTCACATATAAATGATATCATATGATACGTGTCTTTCTCTGTCTGACTTACTTCACTTAACACGATAATCTCTAGGTCCATCCATGTTGCTGCAAATGACATTATTCTGTCCTCTTTTATGGTTGAAAAATATTCCATTGTATATGCGTACCACACCTTCTTTGTCCACTCATCTGTCGTTGGACATTTAGGTTGCTTCTTATGTGAATATAGTATTCTATGAACAATAGGATTTATGTATGTTATACATAAAATGTAAATCAGTTCAGTTCAGTTCAGTCACTAAGTCATGTCTGACTCTTTGCCACCCCATGAATTGCAGCACGCCAGGCCTCCCTGTCCATCACCAACTCCTGGAGTTCACTCAAACTCACGTCCATCGAGTCGGTGATGCCATCCAGCCATCTCATCCTCTGTTTTCCCCTTCTCCTCCTGCCCCCAATCCCTCCCAGCATCAGAGTCTTTTCCAATGAGTCAACTCTTCGCATGAGGTGGCCAAAGTAATGGAGTTTCAGCTTTAGCATCATTCCTACCAAAGAACACCCAGGACTGATCTCCCTCAGAATGGACTGGTTGGATCTCCTTGCAGTTCAAGGGACTCTTAAGAGTCTTCTCCAACACCACAGTTCAAAAGCATCAATTCTTCAGCGCTCAGCTTTCTTCACAGTCCAGATCTGCAATAAATATTAGGGTGTATCTATCTTTTAAAAGTAGAGTTTCCTCCAGATATATACCCAGATGTAGGACTGCAGGATCATATGGTAGCTCTATTTTTAGTTTTTTAAGGAACCTTCATCCTGCTCTCCATAGAGGCTGTACTAACTTATATTCCCATCAACAGAGCAGGAAGGTTCCCTTCTCTCCATACCCTCTCCAGGACTTGTTATTTGTAGACTTTTTGATGATGGCCATTCTGACTGGTTTGAGATGATACCTCATTGTCATTTTAATTTGCATTTCTCTAATAACTAGTGATGTTGAACATCCTTTCATGTGCCTCTTGGCCTATATGTTTTTTTGATTTGGTCTCAGTTAACAAAATTGAATACCAAATACCCTGAGAGTGTAAAGTCAAGATGAGACTAGCAGTAAGTAAACTTGAATAGACTTGAATTTATCCAGGGTCACAGAACTTGTAAGTAGGATAGCTGGCATTTTGAGTCCAGACAGCTTTGCTTCAGAACTTCGCTTGCACAGTTAGCCACCTTGCTACTTTGCTTGCACAATTAGCCACCTTGCTACATTACTTCTCTTGGTTAATGGCTACATAGCATTTCTTTGTTACTAATATTCCATAATTTACTTGACATCTTGAATATTATTCATCATATATTTCCAATTTGTACTATTACACTGTAGAAGGAAATGGCAACCCAATCCAGTATTCTTGCATGGAGAATTCCATGGACAGAGGAGCCTGGGGGGCTATGGTCCATGGGGTCACAAAGAGTCTGACACAATCAAGTGACTGAAACTACTACTACTGCTTTATACCTAACTCTACAATATACATCTTTACAGAAACATCTTTATTCATGCCTTTTATTATTTCATTCCCATGTGTATTCCATAGCCTTACTAGATCAAAACCTATTTCAACTCTTGACTGTGGTAGAGCTATTTTAAGTATAGTGATATTTTAATACTACTTCTTTGGTAAATAATGATAATAGCTATGATTACTGAGCACTTACAATGTGGTAAAAATTGTGCTGATTTCTTTGTATTGTTCAATAATTATCTCAGTTAATCACCACAATGATATTATGAAATATGTACTGTCATTAGCCAGCATTTTAGATAAGGAAATTGAAGTTCACGGATTTTAGGTTATCTGTCCAAGGTAATATAGTATATAAAAATTCCAAAAGAGTTCAGTCTCATTCCAGGCTTGTTTGTATGGAGTAGGCATATGCAGCAGATTGAAGGGGGAATAGATGTTAGAAGGCTATTGCTTTATTGACTATGCCAAAGCCTTTGACTCTGTGGATCACAATAAACTGTGGAAAATTATGAAAGAGATGGGAATACCAGACCACCTTACCTGCCTCTTGAGAAACCTGTATGCAGGTCAGGAAGCAACAGTTAGAACTGGACACGGAACAACAGACTGGTTCCAAATAGGAAAAGGAGTACGTCAAGGCTGTATATTGTCACCCTGCTTATTTAACTTATATGCAGAGTACATCATGAGAAATGCTGGGCTGGATGAAGCACAAGCTGGAATCAAGATTGCCAGGAGAAATATCAATCACCTCAGATATGCAGATGACACCACCCTTATGGCAGAAAGTGAAAAAGAACTAAAGAGCCTCTTGATGAAAGTGAAAGAGGAGAGTAAAAAAGTTGCCTTAAAGCTCAACATTCAGAAAACTAAGATCATGGCATCTGGTCTATCACTTCATGGGAAATAGATGGGTAAAAAGTGGAAACAGTGGCTGACTTTATTTTTTGGGGCTCCAAAACCACTGCAGATGGTGATTGCAGCCATGAAATTAAAAGATGCTTATTCCTTGGAAGGAAAGTTATGACCAACCTAGACAACATATTAAAAAGCAGAGATATTACTTTGTCAATAAAGGTCCATCCAGTAAAGGTTATGGTTTTTCCAGTGGTCATGTATGGATGTGAGAGTTGGAGTATAAAGAAAGCTGAAGGCCAAAGAATTGATGGTTTTGAACTTTGGTGTTGGAGAAGACTCTTGAGAGTCCCTTGGACTGCAGGGAGATCCAATCAGTCCATCCTAAAGGAGATCAGTCCTGGGTGTTCATTGGAAGGACTGATGTTGAAGCTGAAACTCCAATACTTTGGCCACCTGATGTGAAGAGCTGACTCACTGGAAAAGACCCTGATGCTGGGAGGGATTGAGGGCAGGAGGAGAATGGGATGACAGAGGATGAGACGGTTGGATGGCATCACTGACTCAAGGTGATGGACAGGGAAGCCTGGCGTGCTGCAGTTCTTGGGTCACAGTCAGACACGACTGAGCAACTGAACTGACTGACAGTAACTTAGGAGTAGATTAGAAAAATGTTTTCAAAATGTGGTCCCCAGCCTATAGCATCAACACCATTTGAGATTTTAAAAAAATATTTATGTATTTATTTGACTGAGTCAAGTCTTAGTTTTGACACGTGGGCTCCACTCTTTAGTTGTGACATGGCAAGTGGGATCTTAGTTCCTTAACAAGAATTCAAACCTACATCCCCTGCATTGTAAGGTAGATTCTTATTCACTGGACTGCAAAGGAAGTCCCTGGGATTTCTTAAACATATAGATTATTGGGCCTCATCCCAGATCTATAGAATCAAAAACTCTTTTGGAGAGGGCCTAGTTACTTGTGTTTTAACCATCCCATCAGGGGATTCTGAAGCCTGCTGAAATTTGAGAACCAGTGGACTAAAGTGGTAGTAGAGGAAAATAAGAGGGAAGGGGATAAAATAATATGACTTGGAGAGGATAATAGGGAGTTTTAGAATTGAATATAGTCCCCATGTTTGGAGTATTGCTGAGAGAAACAATAGTGGTGATATAGAAGGAAAAAGAGAAAGAATCATTTTCATGTTTTTTTTTTTTCCCTCCATCCATTTGAAGTTAGATAATTTTTGACAGGTACATTCTGGATACTCAAAAATAACAGTGAGTGCTAAGTTATTTTCATTACTGCCTCCACAACTATCCTAATAGTTAAAGCAAAGCATCAAAATGTTTGCTTTCTGCACTGAGGTAAGTGGGAGGGGGTGGTGGCAGTGGGATGTGTGTAGTTCAATTAAACATTAAAGGAAAAAAAGATGCAAGGCTCCTGTGAAAATGAAAGGACTATAGAAGTTAATTTTAAACACATGCACATGTGGCTGGTATGGTAGCATGAGTCAAGGAGATGAGTATATTAATAAAAGCAGTATTATAGCAAATGGAGGTAATAAAGCACTGCAGTATTAACTGAACTACATCAGAAGCCCTACTGTTCTTAGATGCTCTCTTTTCAACCTCATTGGAAATTAAAAACTAATCCCTTGTGAGGAAAACCTGTTCTACCTGAAACAGTATCAAAAGCCTTCATCTCAGTCAGATTAATTGCACTAGTACCTGTCATGGTTGAAGAAAACACCAGGAGTGAATGATAAACAAACCCATCTCATGAGCAAAGTTTTTGAGGAATTGCCTCTGATCTAATAAGATCTAAACTAATAAGGCCAACCTATTTGGATAATACATGGCAGTTTTCAAAGCATTTCAATATATACCTGTTAACTGAGACTTGAAAATTTGGTAAGTGAGACAAAGAAGGTGTCATTGTTCCCTTTTTATGGTAGAGCGATAGAAACTTGCAGAGGTCTCCCATAACAAAGGTAACATTTTAGGTCATGTCATTTAAAGAAAAAGCATTATTTATTCATTATTATTTATAAAACAATAAATTTATAAAATAATAAATTAATTCATAAAATAAGTTAGAAAAAATATAAAATAATTTATAAAATAATAAATTTATTATTTTATTATTTATTATTTATAAAAACATGTGACTTTTATTATTTTAAAATAATAATATTTTATTATAAATTATTTTAATTGGAGGATAATTGCTTTAAATGTTGTATTGGTTTTCGCCATGCAACAACATGAGTCAGCCATAAGTATAGTTAGATCCCCTCCCTCTTGAACCTCCATCCCACCCTCCACCCCATCCCACCCTTCTATGTCATCACAGAGCACTGAGTTGAACTCCCTATGTTATGCAGCAACTTCCCACTAGTCATGTTCTCATTCTTGACCAGATTTGTTCTGAGTAAATTTTCTTCCTCTTGGATAAGTTCTATTTAAAGAGGTCCCTCATTCTCCCATTTAATATGTTTCTGATATCCCACTAATTGTCAGATGAGACTAGATATGTGTGAATTGCAGCAGAACACAGGTTTGAGATCAAACTGGGTTCCCCAACCCTGGGCTATTTTTTCTCCAATTAAAATTATATTATGAATATTATCCCATGTCATTAAACTATTCTTCTAAAATATAATTGTTTTCAATTTTGTACTAGTACTAATGTTTACTGGAATATCCTTATGCACAGATACTTGTGGATCTGTTTTATTTCCTCAGAACAGAATCCTAGCTGTGGAATTACTGTGTCCAAGAGTTATGATCATTTGCAAAGACGTTGTTACATATTGTCACAATATCCCCAAGAAAGAGTTTACTTATTTCTATTTCAGTCAATGGTAGTTATTAGCACACCTTTGCCTGAAGCTTACCAGTACTGCGAGTTTGAAAGGTGAACCTGATATCTTTTTTGTGTGTGTGAGTTGTGCTTTTTGATGACTAGTAGATAAAAAAAAATTATATTTATGAATACATTGGCCATTTGCTTTTCTTGTCCCGTGAAGTCTCTATGTCCTCTTTGGTTCATGAATTTGCAAACTTTTGTTGTAAAGGGCCAGATAGTTAACATTTTTTGGCCACACTCTACCACATGTGGGATCTTAGTTCCCCAACCAGGGATCTAACCTGTTCCCCTTGCATGGGAAGCTTGGGGTCTTAACCACTGGACCACCAGAGAAGTCCCCCAGGTAGTTAACATTTTTATTTTTTGTGGCCTTATGGTCTCTGAGTCTTTGTCACAACTATTCAACTCTGCCATTATAGTACAGAAGTAGCCATTATACAACATATAATTGAATAGGCATGACTGAGTTCTAATACAAAAATTGGCAGTGGGCCAGATTTGCCCACTCATGGGCCATTATTTTAGTTCATTGTGCTACTGGAGGTATTTATCACTTTCTTATTGATTTTTAAAAGTTCTACACATATTAAAGACCATTAGCCCTGTCAACTGAAAGAAATGCACCATGTGATAGCTGAGGGTTGTTTTATTTGGGGTAAAATAAGGACTACAGCCCAGGAGACAGCATCTCAGATAGCTCTGAGGAACTGCTCTGAAGATGTAGCAGGGAAGCTCAGCATGATATATTATTTTAGGGAAAAGGGATACATACAATCAAGCATACATTTTGGCAGAGGCTTGCTGCTAGTCTCATGAAGGTTAGTACTAGTCATGAGGAACAGATGTCTCTGTTAACAATTTTAGTGCCTTTCTAGATATGAGAAGATACAAAATCTTCTCCAGAGAATATCTATCTGACTGTTCTGCCAGTTTTTCCCAGAACACAGAGTGCTTCATTCCTGATCTCTACCCTGAATTTCAGGATGTGCTGAAAGTCATTGACTGCAGGGTTAGTGACTTAATTCTTGCAGAGACAGATGATAAGTACCAATTTTTAGTTGGCAGCCCTTTGTAATAGATTTTGGAAATGCCTCCCTGCTTGTTCTAATATTTCATGTATTTCAGTATACTATAATTTTCCTTTTTTGCCTTTGCTTTTATTATTAGCAAGACTTTCCCCACCAAAAAATTCAGATAATGAATTACTTATGTTTTCTTCTAGTCCTTTTATGGTTTTAATATTTATGATTCACTTTTAAGTCTATCTGGAAATAATTTTAATGTGAGGCTTGTTGCAGAGAACTGATTTCATATTTTCCAACAAATAGTCAACCAATGGTGTCAGCACCTTTTATTGAATAAACCTTCTTTGCTCAGTGGGGCTTCTTTTAAAGTTAAGTCTCTACTAAGCTGGATGTGTCTCTATTGATCTTAAAGGTGCTATTATTTGAATCTAGCATCTGAAAAAATAATGGCTCTAGAATTCTCTTTACTGTAGGTGGCCTCTCAAGCTCCCTTTGTCCTTCCTTTAATCCAGTTTGAGATGTATGGAGAGTTCTGTCATGACTATAGCTATTGCTATAATTGTAGCTGCTGATGTCCTTAAATTTTTCTTACATCTCTGTCTCTTTGCATTTGTGTAGTCTCCTATTGCTCAGTGGAGAAATGCTTTCTTATAAAATCAGAGAAACAGAGAGTCTTCTTCCTGTTGTACTTTAGCCTTGGTTCACTCTTCTCATTGGCAATAGGCTTAGTTTCCTTATGTTGTGATGGAACTACTTGTCTGCACTTACAGTATAACCCTTTCTTATATTTTTCTTTTTTTCTGTGCATAAACACTATCTTTTTTATGATTTTAGGCTTGCTGGACTCCCAAGGAACCCTACTCTGGACTAATAATTGGATTAATTGACCTTTCTTTTTCTAATTCCCCTGACCTTAATGACATACTCCCAATATAGTAGTATATTCACCTTGACCATTTCACCTCTGTGGTCTTTTTCTGACCATCTAATCAGAGTGGCACCTTGTTGTCTCCGTAGACCTTCTCATTACAGTTTTCACTCTGTTCTCTGCTCTCAACCTGTTAATAATAGAAGTATACTAAGGTTTAGATGCCCCAGGTGGCACAGTGGTAAAGAATCCACCTCCCAATGCAGGAGATGCAAGAGATGCGGGTTCAGTTCCTGGGTCAGGAAGATCCCCTGGAGAAGGAAATGGCAACCCACACCAGTATTTTTGCCTGGAAAATCCCCATGGACAGAGGAGCCTGGTGGGCTACAGTCCATGGGGCCACAAAGAGTAACTGAGGTACTGAGCATGTACTCAAGGGGCTGGATGTCCTTTTTCCTTCTTTGAGAAAAGGAATGGTTTCCACATAGAATACCACTAGGAAGATAAACCCTACAACCTTGGGAAATAATAGTTTTTTGAACTCCCTTCCTATTTTCAGGCTCAAAATACAACTTTACAACTTCTGAGAAAGACTCAAAATGGTTGTGTCTAAAATAAACAACATGTGGCCTCTATTCAAATATCTGCTTTCCTAACAAATTCATATTCAAATCTTTGATTTCCTGCTGATTCCACATTATGTATATATAAAGGGCTTCCCTGGTGGCTCAAATGGTAAAGAATCTGTCTGAAGTACAGGAGACCTGGGTTCAATCCCTAGGTTGGGAAGATCCCCTGGAGGAGGGCATGGAAACCCACTTCAGTATTCTTGCCTGGAGAATCCCCATGGACAGAGGAGCCTAGCGGGCTACAATCCATGGAGTAGCAGAGTCGGACATGACTGAGTGACTAAGCATACACACACACACACACACACACACACACACACACACAGCTGACCCTTGGATAACATGTTTTTGAACTGAGTGTATCCATTTGTATGAAGGTTTTTTAAAATATGTATACTATTATGTTTATGATCTGTGGTTGATTGAATTTGCAAACAGAGAATCTGTGAATGTAGAAGGCTGACTATGGGACCTCAGTATTCATGGATTTTGGTAACTGCCCAGATCCTGGAACTTAAGGCTACTGAGGAACAACTCTAGTTTGCATGGTGAAAGCAGGATGATATATAAAGATTCATGCATACAATATGGAGTTCATCAAAACTCTGTGGTTAACCCAAAGCTCTATCAAGTATGAGGTTTATTTTTAGTGAGAACTATGTAAACTTTTTGTACTAGAAGATCAATAAATACATTTACTAAACTTTACAGTTGAAAAAACTATATCATTAGTGTCCAACAGTGACAGTTTGGAATTTAAAAAGTGGATTACTCAAAATTTTTCAAAAAGCACTTACCTCTGTGTAATTATAGTGTTTTGTATGTTGAATGCAACTTTGCTTCATGCTGTTCCAAGTACCTTGCAAACATTTACTTGTAATTGTGGCAGCGCCCTTGTAAGTTCCCTTAAGTATGATAAACTCACTATACACTACAAAGAAACCAAGACCTGGAGGTAAAATGATTTGTCCTAGGATGTGTAGCCTGTTAATGAATAAGTGTGACCCTCTAAGTCTGACCAACCTCTTTATGCCTAACCTCACATATCTGGAGGTGACTTTTATATGTGGCAAATTCTTTACTGTTATAACCTAGAGGCTTCAAGTGAAGAAAATACATCTACCTCTTGCAGGAAGCATCCTTTTCTGTCCCTTGGCTCTGATCACAGTATCCCTTCATTTTCTTTCTGTGCTTATAAATACAGCTTATGTTATATGGACTTGCCTCATTTAAGAGTATATAAAGTGACCAAAACTTGAGGGGTCTCTTTGCTAAAATTCTATTGAAAGCTTCTTGACACTGGAAATAATATGATCTTTATTTTATCCATCTCTCTTAGTACTTAGTTCAGGCTTCAGGATTACACACAGTAGGGGCTGGATACTGAATCATTCCAAGGAATATAGACTTAATTGAGGAGTGGTGCTCATGATAAAGAATCCATCTGCCAATGCAGGAGACCTAAGAGACATGAGTTCCATCCCTGAATCAGAAAGATACCCTGGAGGAGGGCATTGGCAACCCACTCCAATATTCTTGCCTGGAGAATCCAATGGACAGACGAGCCTGGTGGACTGCAGACCATAATGTAACAAAAACTGAGAAACAACTGAAGCGACTGAGCCTGCTTGCCTGGGCAAAATTTTAATTAGCAAAATTAAAGCTTGTCACTTCCCTTTCCTTCTTTCTGTGCTCCTCAGTCTTGTTATTCTTCTCTATGGCTACTTCCTCTTCACTCACCCTATAGGAGGAGGAGGTATTGTGATGAGGGAGGGCCTTTGTTGGGAGCTCAATGGCTCCACAACACTGCAGTGACCTTTGTCTAAATTAGCCATATATATACAATGCTTATGTTTTTAGATCTTCGAGTCTGTAATTTTCCATTTCCCACTTAAAATTTCCCTGGTAATTAATACTGAATATCTGATTCCAGGAACCATGCCTCAGGAGAGTGTTCCTGCATGCAATGTGCATTAGTTATTAGGAACTGCCTGGCACTCATTTATAAAGCTTATTACAGGCCTCTTTTTTTCCATCACTTACAGAATGTTCATAATAATTGCACGAGTTCAGGCAGACTGTGTCTCTCCATGAAGCTATATACTTTCAGAGACAGAAATCTTTATCTTTATTACATGGCAGCTCACATGCTCACATCCATCACTTATTGGAGTGTAGCTTATTTGCAGCCTGGTGGGAGTTATATAATCTGCCACTAAAATTTCAACAAGGAAATGAGAGGGAATTAAGAGAGAGGTGTACTGCTCATCTTCCCACAAATTCTATTTTGTTAATAGAAATGAAATCTCAAATCATTGACAAAGTCTCCTGCCTGTTCAAAGTACCACTGTTAATCTAAGTCATTAATAATCTCATTCCCTCTATCTCTGTCTCTCTGTCCCTCCCTCTCTGTCCCTCCCTCTCTCTCTCTCACCCATACACACCACACTCATACACACATGAAATGGATTGCGATCAATGTATAGTGAACATTAGAAATACCCCTAAAGTCAAGCCAGTGGGGTCTATTTGGGTGGGATTTGGTCATTCTGATCATAACAGACACTAATTTTATATCATGTTGGAAAATGTCCATGAGGTGGGATATGTGGAATACCACTAGACTGTGTCCATCTGAGGCAGGATTTCTAAAGTGAAAGTATTAGTTGCTCAGTCACATCTGACTCTGTGACCCCGTGGACTGTAGCCCACCAGGCTCCTCTGTCCATGGGATTCTCCAGGCATGAATACTGGAGTGAGCAGCCATTCCCTTAGTATACTGAACTCAGTCCATTAGATGCCAGTAGAGCCACTCAACTCCCCAGCTGTAACAAATACACATATTCTGGAGCACAAAATTACCCCCAGTTGAGAACCCCTGGTCTAAGGCTATCTCCTTTCTCCTGTTTCCTCCCCATTACAATTACCAAAGATATCATTTTGAAAAATTCATCTGAGATCTAAGTTTCTAAATAGCCACATTTTAAAGGCACAGGCATTTCTTAGGAAACGAATAAGACACACACCAATGATTCTCAACTTTGTCTGCATACACACTAGGATCACTTGGAGATATTTACAATATACTATTATCTGGGTGACCTTACTGTTCCCAGAGATTCTGATGTTTTGGGTGTGATCTGGATATTGGGATATTTAAAAATTCTTCCTATGATTTAAATCTACTACAAAGTTGGAGAATCAGTGGTTCTGGAGATTTCCTTTAAAGAAATGGTCATTAAAAATCTGACCATGTTAGATGCTTAACAATATTCAAATCAGGAGAAACTGGTTTATTTGCTGGACTGTGGATATATCCTGGAAGGAAAATGATAGATATGAACTGAGTAACAGCTAATGTTGATAACAGATCAAGTAGAGACTACTTGGTTCCACACTATATATTCTGGAAAGTACTCGTACTCCTTGCCTGTCTCTCCCACTTGACATAGATAAACACATAAAAATGCTATTTTAAGATAGGAAGAGTATTTTTAGATCAAATTTATTGATGGAGAGACCAATTTTCCATTAACATGAAGGCAGTCTTGAAGGGAAATAAAGTAGCCAAAAGAAAAGCCACTCTAGAGCAGGCCATGCCATAGAACAGAAAGTGGCTGATTTTGTTTAGTCCCAGAGACAGACAATAGAGGTCTGCCTTAGTCTCTGACACCTATGCCTGATTTTATGCAGATGAGTGACAGCTGGAAAAGTCATCTCTATCCTCATCTGGCTGCCTCCTTGTGTCACCCAGCAACCAGGAACTGCAGCAGAATTGGGCTCTCAGGGATGTCTGGCTCAGCACCTGATAGGTTGAAAATAGAGGGCACTGTCATTCACTTAAAGGAATCAATGATGAACAGTAGACAAAACAACTTTATTTTACCACTAACAGTCATGCTATGTCCATGCCATGGGCTTCCCTGGTGACTCAGCTGTGAAGAGTCTACCTGCAATGCAGGAGATGCAGGTTTGATCCCTGGGTTGGGAAGACACCCTGGAGAAGGGCATGGCAACCCACTCCAGTATTCTTGCCTGGGAAATCACATGGACAGAGCAGTCTGGTGGGCTACAGTCCATAGGTTCACAGAGTCAGACAGGACTAAAATGACTGAGCATGCACATGCATGTCAGGCCATAGTCAATCATTTCTGCCACAAACAGATAGGTAAGGTAGCTACAAAGTGTCTCCAGCTTCTCTCAACAACCCATTATGTGTGAATCTGTCAGTGCTTGAATTTTCCAAATTCATCCTTAATCATTAATTTATGTTTTCAGTCATTTTAATTTTGGGGAAAAACAATGTAATAATCTTAATATTTTTCATTTGTACTAAAAGTGTATACTAAAATCAGCAAATCCAAAGGTTAAAAAGGAACCTAATTCAGTTCAGTTCAGTTCAGTCACTCAGTCATGTCCAACTCTTTGTGACCCCATGAATCACAGCATGCCAGGCCTCTCTGTCCATCACCAACTCCAAGAGTTCACCCAAACTCATGTGCATCGAGTCAGTGATACCATCCAGCCATCTCATCCTCTGTCAACCCCTTCTCCTCCTGTCCTCAATCCCTCCCAGCATCAGGGTTTTTTCCAATAAGTCAATGCTTCGCATGAGGTGGCCAAAGTACTGGAGTTTCAGCCTGAGCTTCAGTCCTTCCAATGAACACCTAGGACCGGTCTCCTTTAGGATGGACTGGTTGGATCTCCTTGCAGTCCAAGGGACTCTCAAGAGTCTTCTCCAACACCACAGTTCAAAAGCATCAATTCTTCAGCACTCAGCTTTCTTCACAGTCCAACTCGCACATCCATACATGACCACTGGAAAAACCATAGCCTTGACTAGATGGACCTTTGCTGGCAAAGTAATATCTCTGCTTTTTAATATGGTATCTAGGTCACTCCTAATTTTCCTTCTAAGGAGTAAGCATCTTTTAATTTCACGGCTGCAGTCACCATGTGCAGTGATTTTGGAGCCCCCCCAAAAATAAAGTCAGCCACTGTTTTCACTGTTTCCCCATCTATTTCCCATGAAGTGATGGGACCAGATGCCATGATCTTCGTTTTCTGAATGTTGAGCTTTAAGCCAACTTCTTCACTCCCCACTTTCACTTTCATCAAGAGGCTTTTTAGTTCCTCTTCACTTTCTGCCATAAGGGTGTTGTCATCTGCATATCTGAGGTTATTGATATTTCTCCCAGCAATCCTGATTCCAGCTTGTGCTTCTTCCAGCCCAGCGTTTCTCATGATGTACTCTGCATATAAGTTAAATAAGCAGGGTGACGATATATAGCCTTGAAATGCTCCTTTTCCTATTTGGAACCAGATTGTTGTTCCATGTCCAGTTCTAACTGTTGCCTCCTGACCTGCATGTAGGTTTCTCAAGAGGCAGGTCAGGTGGTCTGGTATTCCCATCTCTTTCAGAATTTTCCACAGTTTATTATGATCCGCACAAAGTCTTTGGCATAGTCAATAAAGCAGAAATAGATGTTTTTTCTGGAACTCTCTTGCTTTTTCAATGATCCAGCGGATGTTGGCAATTTGATCTCTGGTTCCTCTGCCTTTTCTAAAACCAGCTTGACCATATGGAAGTTCACGGTTCACGTACTGCTGAAGCCTGGCTTGGAGAATTTTGAGCATTGCTTTACTAGCGTGTGAGATGACTGCAATTGTGCGGTAGTTTGAGCATTCTTTGGCATTACCTTATTTTGGGATTGGAATGAAAACTGACCTTTTCCAGTCCTGTGGCCACTGCTGAATTTTCCAAATTTGCTGACATATTGACTGCAGCACTTTCACAGCATCATCTTTTAGGATTTGAAATAGCTCAACTGGAATTCCATCGCCTCCACTAGCTTTGTTCATAGTGATGCTTTCTAAGGCCCACTTGACTTCACATTCCAGGATGTCTGGCTCTAGGTGATCACACCATAATGATTATCTGGGTCGTGAAGCTCTTTTTTGTACAGTTCTTCTGTGTATTCTTGCCACCTCTTTTTAATATCTTCTGCTTCTGTTAGGTCCATAACATTTCTGTCCTTTACCGAGCCCATCTTTACATGAAATGTTCCCTTGGTATCTCTGATTTTCTTGAAGAGATCTCTAGTCTTTCCCATTCTACTGTTTTCCTCTATTTCTTTGCATTGGTTGCTGAGGAAGGTTTTCTTATCCTTCCTTGCTATTCTTTGGAACTCTTGTGTTCAAATGGGTAATCTTTACTTTTCTCCTTTGCTTTTTGCTTCTCCCCTTTTACAGCTATTTGTAAGGCCTCCTCAGAAAGCCATTTTGGTTTTTTGCATTTCCTTTCCATGGGGATGGTTTGATCCCTGTCTCCTGTACAATGTCCCGAATCTCTGTCTGTAGTTCATCAGGCACTCTATCTATCAGATCTAGTCCCTTAAATCTTTTTCTCACTTCCACTGTATAATCATAAGGGATTTGGTTTAGGTCATACCTGAATGATCTAGTGATTTTCCCTACTTTCTTCAATTCAAGTCTGAATTTAGCAATGAGTTCATGATCTGAGCCACAGTCAGCTCCTGGTCTTGTTTTTGCTGACTGTATAGAGCTTCTCCATCTTTGGCTGCAAAGAATATAATCAATCTGATTTCGATGTTGACCATCTGGTGAGGTCCATGTGTAAAGTCTTCTCTTGTGTTGTTGGAAGAGGGTGTTTGCTATGACCAGTGTGTTCTATTGGCAAAACTCTATTAGCCTTTGCCCTGCTTCATTCCATATTCCAAGGCCAAATTTGCCTGTTACTCCAGGTGTTTCTTGATTTCCTACTTTTGCATTCCAGTCCCCTATAATGAAAAGGACATCTTTTTTGGGTGTTAGTTCTAAAAGGTCTTATAGTTCTTCATAGAACCATTCAACTTCACCTTCTTCAGCGTTACTGGTTGGGGCATAGGCTTGGATCACTGTGATATTGAATGGTTTGCCTTGGAATTGAACATGGATCATTCTGTCATTTTTGAGATTGCATCCAAGTACTGCATTTCAGACTCTTTTGTGACCATGAGGGCTACTCCATTTCTTCTAAGGGATTCCTGCCCACAGTAGTATGTATAATGGTTATCTGAGTTAAATTCACCCATTCCAGTCCATTTTGATTCCTAGAATGTCGATGTTCACTCTTGCCATCTCCTGTTTGACCACTTCCAATTTGCCTTGATTCATGGACCTAATATTCCAGGTTCCTATGCAATATTGCTCTTTATAGCATTGGACCTTGCTACTATCACCAGTCACATCCACTAATGGGTATTGTTTTTGCTTTGGCTCCATCCCTTCATTCTTTCTGGAGTTATTTCTCCACTGATCTCCAGTAGCATATCGGGCACCTACTGGCCTGGGGAGTTCCTTTTTCAGTATCCTATAATTTTGCCTTTTCATACTGTTCATGGGATTCTCAAGGCAAGAATACTGAAGTGGTTTGCCATTCCCTTCTCCAGTGGACCACTTTCTGTCAGACCTCTCCACCATGACCCATCCGTCTTGGGTGGCCCCATATGGCATGGCTTAGTTTCATTGAATTTGTGATCAGATTGGCTAGTTTTCTGTGATTATGGCTTCAGTGTTTCTGCCCTCTGATGCCCTCTCTCAATACCTACCATCTCACTTGGGTTTCTCTTACCTTGGACATGGGGTATCTCTTACCTTGGACATGGGGTATCTCTTCATGGCTGCTCCAGCAAAGTGCAGCCGCTGCTCCTTACCTTGGACAAGGTCACCCCTCCTGACCTTGAACATGGAGTAGCTCTTCTCTGCCCTCCTGTGCCCGTGCAGCTGCTGCTCCTTGAACGTGCGGTAGCTCCTCGCGGCCATTGCCCCTGACGTCGGGCATGGGGTAGTTCCTCTCGGCTGCCGCCCCTGACCTCAGACCTGGGATAGCTCCTCTTGGCTGTTCCTGAGCCGTTGCAGCCTGGTGCTCTCAGTCGCCACCCCTGACCTTGGGCGTGGGGTAGCTCCTCTGGGCCGAACTTAATTAGAGGTTACTAAAGCCAGTGATTCTCAAATTTTAATGTGCATACGAATCACTTGAGTAGTAGTTAAATGATGTCAGTCAGGGGATTAACAGCATCAGCTTGACTTGGGAACTTGTTAGAACTGCAAAATCAAGGGCCCTCGTCCCCAAACTATTGCATGGGAATTGGCATTTATAACAAGATCCTTATGCAATCATGTAGCTGGACCAACTTCTTTGAAGATTCAGTGTAGGGTGGGGAATCTCTCTAGGATTTATATTATAGTCTGCTGAATAATTGTGTATTCGCATTCTCTAGGCTTGCTTGTTTTAGTTCACTTCTCCAAACTATCACTGAGTATCTGCTGTGTTCCAAGCACTGAGGCTATAGTAGTTAACAAAGCATTCTCTGACCTTTAACCTTTGTCTTTCTCCTCCATGCTCATAATTACTAGAGTTCCCCTTTTTGAACCTCTTCCAAATGCTGTGACTTGGGGTGACCAAGGCCCATCCAACACCTGGTTTTAAATGAGAGCAAGAGAAATCCCAAGTTGGATTACAGAAATATTTTCTTCACTGGGTCTTTATTACTTCTAAATTTGCTCTTTCCAATCATTTATCCACACAGCAGGGTTATGATGTTTTGAACAATCCTCACCTTTCCTTCATTAAATTCTGTGATCTAACTATGACTTTCTTGAAAGCATCCAGCTCTATTATACCTTAGTGACTTCATTTATGCTTTTCCCATACTGTGGAATAGTCTCCTCCTGTTCAGATCAGATCAGATCAGTCGCTCGTCGTGTCCAACTCTTTGCGACCCCATGAATCGCAGCACACCAGGCCTCCCTGTCCATCACCAACTCCCGGAGTTCACTGAGACTCATGTCCAATGTGTCAGTGATGCCATCCAGCCATCTCATCCTCTGTGGTCTCCTTCTCCTCCTGCCCCCAATCCCTCCCAGCATCAGAGTCTTTTCCAATGAGTCAAATCTTCACATGAGGTGGCCAAAGTACTGGAGTTTCAGCTTTAGCATCATTCCTTCCAAAGAAATCCCAGGGCTGATCTCCTTCAGAATGGACTGGTTGGATCTCCTTGCAGTCCAAGGGAAATGTCCACTAATTTTTTGAAACACTCTCTTAAGTGGAACTTCTTCAGAGAAGCTGTACTTGAGCACTTCCTCTCAATCCAAATCAACAATTTTTGTTATCATCTTTCATTCTACTCCTTTATATTTCCTTAGTAACACAACATAAAATTGTGAATATTAATTTACAATCGTATGTTTATTTGGGGGATTATTTTTTAAGGGTCTCTTCTACCATAATCTAAGCTCCATGGGCCTAGAAACTATGTCTGGTTCTTCACCATGGATGCTTAAGACATAGAATAACATTGCACATGCTCAGTAAATATTTGTTGAATGCAATGTGTATTTTCCCTCACCAGCCTGTCTAATATTATTTCCCCAGGTGACTGTTTAATTCATTGTCATGTTTTATTTTCTTTGTAACAATTATTGTTAGCTGAAACTCTCTTGTTAAATAACACATTTATTTATGTTTTATTGTCTGCCTCCTCCAACTAAACTATCAATTCTATGACTGAAGACCCTGAAGCATACTGCCTGGGTTTAAATCTCAGGTTTACTACTTACTGCATTTACACCTGTAAGAAACTCACTCATTTAAGCTAGCCCCATGCCTCATTGTTACAATTGTAGTAATAATTGTCCCTATTTCATAAGCCTGCTATGAGGATTAATTGAAAGATAATATATAAACCACCTATCAGGCTGCCCGTTGTGATGATGGTAGTTATTATCAGTATTATTCACATCTGATTTTTTGGCAAATTGATCAGTACCATTAACATGGTAAGTGTTCCATAAATATATATTGAATATATTAAGGAAAATGTTATACCTTATTAGACATAAAAATGATATTTTATTTGGCTTTTGAGGAACAGTGCCATTTTACCAAGTTTCATAGAAGTTATTTATCTGCCATAGCATCCTATAAAATTCCCCATTATGATTATGAGTAGAAGGGAAGTAAGTTAGCCTTTGCTGCTGGTATTTCTGATATTGGATTAAAGAGTGACACCTCTTAAGTATCTAGATCCAATTCCAGTCCCTTAATCAGTGTGACTAGATATTCTGCTCTTAGAATAGCTATTCAATTAAATTCTTCAGTACACACCCATTCCCAGCCTCACTTGGCCTATGGTGAATATAATTTTTGAATTGATTTTAGTGCTACTGTGAAGATAACTTCTGTCTGAGCAAGAAATGTATTCTAAGGGTAGAATTGGATGCTAATGTAAATTCTTCCACCCCTCCCCTTTTCTACAAATGTTAGGATATTCAGACAAGTTGGAGCAGGGAGATTCAAGCACTTAATTCATCCCTCTCTCCACATATATGAAATAGAGAAGCTTAGTGATTTATCATACTCTGTATTTTATTGTACTGTCATTTTTTTGTATATTTAAGTTTGGTTAATACAATCTTGACAGCAGGGTGGAATGTAATTTAGATTTTAATATTTTTAACTACAGCAATGGCAATGTATTATTTCTGCATATGGAAAGATTCCAGTTCTCTGATTGACTGATATAGCAGAGGGGACAAATATATATCCTCATGTTACTTTTGAAAAATGGAAGTGAAAGATCATCTCTCCATGTCACCAGTGTCATGACATAATAGATGCTTTGAATTATTCACTTGGTGCCAAAGATCCCATCAAGTTTTAAAATATATGTTTAGATATTTAAAATAGGACTATAGCACAGGAAATATAGTCAATATTTTATAATAATTTAAATGGAATATAATCTATAGAAATATTGAATCACTGTGTTATACACGTGAAAATAGGACATTTTTATAAATCAACTATACTTCAGTGAAAAGGGGAGTTAATTTTCAAAATTGGTCTTTTAACATTTAGAATGCTATTATTTTAAAAAGAGTCACACAATAATGCTTATGTAGGTTAAATTATGGGGCTTCCTAGGTAGTGCAGTGGTAAAGAATCCACCTGTCAGTGCAGGCAATGCAAGAGATGCATGTTTGATCCTTGGATCAGCAAGATCCCCTGGAGAAGGAAATGGAAACCCACTCCAGTATTCTTGCCTGAAAATTTCCATGGACAGAGGAGTCTTGTGAGCAACAGTCCATGCAGTCAAAAAGCATCAGACATGAGCTACTGAGCACACACTCAGATTAAGTTATGCCTGTCCAAAGGTAAAATTCTGAATGCAAATAACTCATAAGGCAGATTTTCATACTGTTTCTAGAAGCCAGCCTGATAAAGAGGCTCTACTATAATGATTTTCCACTGTGGAGATGAAAATTTCAGTAGCATCAACTAGAGTTAAGTAAAAATGAGAGAACCAGAGTCTGTTTGACCTGAAAGCAAATATATGTGAGTTCTAGTCCAAGATTTAGGAAAATAGTTGGTCTACTTCCAGGCCTATGAAGCAGATATTTAGTTATCCAGTCCTCATCACAGGAATGTGCCCTCCGTTCATACATGATTTGAGTTAAAGAGGATGTCCTTTTTTTCACTCTGCATAAGTAAGCAGTATTTTAATCAGGTTGGAGTAATTACTGTGGATCAATGAACTAGGTCCTTCTTGGTCTTAACATTGTCTCCACAACTGTGCCAGATGTGTGATAGTTATGCAATATGTTGATATTGAACAAATAAACATATTTCTGTTATTTTAAAAATCATTAAAACAACAGAGTTATTAGTTGGAACTCAGATCTTTTTTCATGCATTACTTGGAAGGCTGAAACTCTCCCTAGGGGTTAAGATGTCTTTGGGACAAAGTTTGAAAATCACAGGTGCCTGTCACTGTGAAAACTGAGATGAAACAATTAACCACTGCTAGTCTTCTTCTGTTATTCTGAATCCTATACCATATTCTTGCTTCTACTGTTTTTTATTTATTTATTTTTGCCTCCCTTGTCCTGCCCTATTTACTTATATTCTATCTGCAGTCTACAATTGAGGGAATATTAATGAAGGAGACAAGATAAGGCAAAATGTAGAAGAAGTGTGGAAATTATAGTGAATTGAGTTTCATACTCTGAGAAAGTGAAATGTGATGAGACTTCATGAAAAGAAAAATAGTGCAATTCCCTTTTATTTTCTGGCATCTCTTTCCAAGAAGGAATTTCACTGATAGAATATTTTCTGGAATACAGAAAATCAGATTAGGTAAAGAAAAAAAAAAAAGCAGCACTTCTGTTTGAAGAGGGGGAAAAGTATACTGAGGAGCCAGCACTAGACTATGGCACACACAGCTTCCCATCTACCTGAAATAGCATTTTAGATAACTAGGAAACGAGAATTTGAATGCATTTTGGAACTTATTTTCTGAATGTGGATATGCTTCTACTATCCAGACTGTCAGGATAGCCAGAGGCTAGCGTCTGACACCATTAGACTATGGCATTTCCTCGACAATCTGAATTGAAGCATGTAGCTCTACTTAGGAAAACAATCTGACATGACAGCTTCCCATGATATAGTTTAAACCCAGGTAACTGGATACACTATTTATTTAGGGCACAATTTTAGTAGGAGATTTCCCCATCAGATCAGCCTGAAGCAAAATTGAGAATAAAGGTATTTTTTTTTCTATGTAATCAACTTTTTTCAATCCAAGGTACATCACTGACCTGGGTCCACAGAATCTGGCTTGCAACTCCAATTCTGACTACTCTCTCCTTGAGACAATCCTTCAGGGTGCTCCACCAAAATTCCATGCCAAACATGTGCCACCTAGGCAGGATGGTGTGTTATGAACCCTAAATATAGAAAAGGACAGTCAAAAAGTTCAAAGAAAAAATGGAGCTAACTCCATTCCTTGTAACCCAAGAAAGAAACTTAATAGAAGAAACACTCAAAGGTATAATTATTAACATAAGAAATTATTCAAATGAAGAAAAGGACAAATAACTGATCATTGTTATATGACTGTTATATAAGAGTAGTAGCAGAAAGACTGATTCAGAGTGAATGTGGGCTTATAAGGGCTAAGATTCATAAAAGAGCTTTGAAAGTTATATTTCCAATAAGAGAGGAGCAAGGAGGGTCTGATGTTTGAAGTTGACAGAAAAAAAAAGTAGGAATGACTCCTTTGTTCCTTCTGTGTTTCTGTCTTCTCTAACTCTGAGAGTGGACCTCATACCAGGATGAGTAGTAGGCACAGGTTAAGAGATAATTAAATTTCCAGTAAATTTAAAGAAAGGACCTGAGTACTTTAAATAATTCCATTAAAATATAATAAAGAATTCACCCATTATATTGTTCATCTTTTACTAATTGTCTTTGATTAATTTTTTGAAGATAGAGGTGTAAGACATACAAACAGAACCTTAAGGTTCAAAATCAAATGAAGATAAATTCTGCATATTAAAGATGAGTAGTTTGATATGAAATCTGGGTAAAATCATATGCTAAATAAGTAAAAGGGTGATTGATGAGTTTGTACCAAAATATTCAATCACCTTTATGATGAAATGGATAAATATATCATGTTCTAGGACAGGAAGATACCAAACTGTAAACCTGTCAGATTCCCAACATTTATAGATTCAGGGATATCCCAGTCAAAATACTTAAGGGTTTTCAGGAACCTGACAGAAAGATTCTAAAACATATATGTAATCTTTCTGTAAGAACGCAAAGCCAAGAATAATCAAGACATTCTTAAAGAAGAAAAATGTAGAAGGGACTTGTACCATAAAATATCGAGACATTATAAAATATATTCATAAAATCAAGGTGGTATTTTCTCTGATAGATAAACCAGTGGAACAGAATAGATATGATTTGAGACAAAGGTGACACTGCAAATCAGTGGATAAATGAATGAGCTTTGTTATCTAAGTGGTGGGGAAATATGAAAACCAATCCAAACCTCTAGGATCACAGTGTACTCACAAATATGAAAGACAAATCTAAAGATATTTTGAAGATAAGACAGGAGAATAATTTGAAACCCTTATTATGTGAACTTCTTAAGACACAAAAAGCTCAGTCCATAAAAGGAAAGCAAAGATAAATTTAAGCACAATAAAACAAGGAGAACTTTTTATCAAAATAAAGCGTAGATGTTTAAAAAAAATAGAATCTGGGGAAATAAGTTTGCAATAGATAGAATTGAAAAGTGAGTGCTCTCTCAGAATGGATAATGAATTCCAAAAAATTTTAGGAAAAAGTATATATAAGAAAGTTGTTAAGAGAGTAAATACTGTGAATTCTCATCAGAAGGATAAAAATTTTTTCTTTATTTTAATTTTTCATATCTGTATGAGATGATCAATGTTAACTGGACCTACTGTGGTAATCATCTCACAGTATATGTAAATCAAACCGTCATGCTTATGCCTTAAACTTACACGTGATATAGGTCAACTATTTCACAAAAGTGTTAAAAATAAAGAAAGAAAAAGACAAGTCCTTCTTGAGTAAAATGCATAGGCATTTCAGAGAAGGAAGCACACATGACCCATAAACATATGAAAAGATTGTCAACTTCTTTGATCATAATAAAGCTTCAAATTAAACCTGAGATATCATTTCACATCCTCAATATTGGCAACAATTTAAAAGGCAGTCAATTGTAAGTGTTCGCCAGGATAAGGACGATGGGAGCGCTCATGCACTGCTGTAGGGTAAAATGGTAGAGCAAATTTGGAAAACAGTTTTTCATTTCCTGGTAAATACAGCTGAGACATTTCTTGTTGTTCAGAGAGCAAGTGTTCTCCCACAGTCCCCAAATACCTTTCTGTTACATGGTACCATGAAATTAGTTTTGAATAACAGGATGTGAGCAGAAGTGACATGTCACTTCTGGATGGAGGCATTTAAAAATAGGTATAAGTTTTTCCTATTGCTCTTCCCCTGCTTCAGTGACCAGGAAACTGTGTGTTGCAGTGGTGATACCATAAAATGGAAGCAATTTTGTTCATTGATTCTACAAATGGAGAAAGGTTTTTGACTTGCAGAGTTCTGACTGTGTGAGTAAAAGATAAACATTGGAGCCACTGAAATTTTGATCTGTCTTTATTATAACAGAATCTAGCCTATCCTAACTATCCTGTACCCTGTGACTCAGAAATTTCACTGTTATATAGACACTCCTGTATAAGAATAACAACATTGCCCATAGTAGCAGGGAACAGAAAAATAAATATCTATGAAGAGTTATGTGAGAAAGTAGACAGAAGTAAAAATAAAGGAATCATTATATATATATGAAAATGTATGAATATGAAATGCACAGTGTTTAGAAAACAAAGCAAGATTCAGAATAATACAAAAGTATGACTCCATTTTTAGAAATTCAATAAGATGCAAAACAATGTATTATTTAAGGACATATATGCAGGTGGTAGACTCTAAAAAAGAATGTAATTAACACAAATATCAGAATATTGGTTACTCTTGCAGTTTAAAGAATAAAAGTGGGAGTAATAATATCCATAATAATGATAGCCATTAATACTATGTGCCAGGTAATAATCTAGACACTTTTTATGTATTAAATTTGTGCAAGTCTCTCAGTTGTTTCCAACTCTTTGTGACCCCATGGACTACACAGTCCATGGAATTCTCCAGGCCAGAATACTGGAGTGGGTAGCCATTCCCTTCTCCAGAGTATCTTCTGAACCCAGGGATCAAACCCAGGTCTCCCACATTGCAGGTAGATTCTTTACCACCTGAGCCACAAGGGAAGCCCAAGAATACTGGAGTGGGTAGCCTATCCCTTCTCCAAGGGATCTTCCCAACCCAGGAATCAAACAGGGGTCTCCTGCATTGCAGGCGGATTCTTTACCAACTGAGCTGTCAGGGAAAAAAACCTATGTGGCAAGTTCCCTTTTTATCCCCATTTTATATGTTGGAAAAAGAAGCACAGGGCAGATGTGCAATATTCCTGAGTTCATGAAGATAGCCAAGTAGTAGACCTTGAAAATTGAACTGACAGGTAGATATAATTCTGCATTCATAACTATTCCTAACTGCTAAAATAGAAAGTGACACATGGTGACCTTCTAAAGTATTGATAATATTTTATTTCCCAACCTGGGTAATAGATATATAAACTTTTATTTTATCATTCTTAATTATACTGTACAAAGTTATTTTATGTAGTATTTTGTGCTTGTGGTATTTTAACATCTATGAAAAAATAATAGAAGAGAGTAACAACATTTAATTCCTCAAAGAATTAGGAACCAACAATGCTTTGGGTTTCCTTTTTAGAGAAACCACAGAAAACGAAGGAAGCCTGGATTGGAGCTATTAACACAAAAGATATAAGAAACCTTTGGGAAGGCCAAAGGTGGTTGTCAAGAACTCTGTGTGTGCATTTGTGTGTGTGTAAATTATTTCAGCTTGGTTTATGGATAAGCTAGGTAAAATAGTGGAGGAATTGTTTCAGTGAGAGCTTTTGTATCCTCTCATTTCTTCTCTGGCTTCCCAGGTGGCTTAGTGGTAAAGGAAAAAAAAAAGTCTGTTGCCAATGCAGGAGATGTAAGAGATGCGGGTTTGATCCCTGGGTTGGGAAGATTCCCTGGAGATGGGCATGGCAACCCACTCCAGTATCCTTGCCTGGAGAATTCCATGGACAGAGGAGCCTGGAGGACTGCAGTCCATGGGATTGTGAAGAGTTGGGCACCACTGAGTGACTGAGCACACACACTCTCACATTTCTTCTCTACATTACCTTAGGATGATCACTGCCTATCTATCACTAAAGAAGTTGACAATGACAGCCCAGTTTCTTCTGGTGCCGGTGGATGAATGTCAGGGCACTGTGAAGACCTATTGGTGTTTAAGAAGCTGCTATGGACAAGTGTAGACTGACCAACTAGTCTAGCGCATTCATTCATTCCCCCTATTCCCCACCATGGATTATGGAGAGTTCATGGATCATAGACTAAGGAAACTGCCTCTTTTAGCACTGCTTATTCCCCAAACCAGAGTGGTTGTGTAGTGAAGTGACTGACATGAATAAATCCATTTAATAGTGGTTCTTTGGTGTATAGAGCAGGCACTATCTCTTGGGATGTATCCCCTACCAGGTATGATATAAACTGACTTAGAATGTGGCCCATCCCCAACACATAAAACCAGACAAGGTAGATTATATCTCTATGGGACCAAGAATGCAAAGACCAAAATAACATGACACCTGAAGAGTAAAAGAACCATAACAGGAGTACAAATAAGTGAACAAAACATATCACACAAAGAAGAAATTTTGGAACAAAGAAATCAAGAGCATAACATAATAATAAATATCCTCAAAGCAGTAAAGGATATTATTAATATTATGAAACAGAAATATGAAGATCATTAAACATGTATGTGGAATCAAAATATTAATAATTAAAGAACACAGAAATAAAGGAAAATATAATAGTGTGAAAGGAAAATGGGGAAAAAATGGAGAAAAAGTTCTACTCTAATGGTATTTACAATAAATATAATTATGCTAAACTTATAAACTCACCAATCTAAAGACAATTTTTTCAATTGATTTTTAAAAGCCAATAACATATTATCTATAAGAGACACACACAAAATAGTAAAGTTTAAAATACAATTATGGAAAAGATACACCAAGCAAAAAACAGCAGAAATAAACTATACAAAGAAAGAGTTAGTCACTCAGTCATGTCCAACTCTTTGCGACCCCATGGACTGTAGCCCACCAGACTCCTCTGTCCATGGAATTCTCTAGACAAGAATACTGGAGTGGGTTGCCATTTCCTTAGGTAGTGTATTAATCAAGGTTCTCCAGAGAAAAACAACCAGTGTGTGCATGTGTGTTTGTGTGTGTGAGGAAGAGGGATCAGGGAAAGAGAGAGAGAGATAAAGAAAGAGAAAACAGAACTAAAATTAAAACCTCATCTTATGGTTCTTTGACATATTTCCCAAGGATGAGATTAATTTGGAGCCATGAGCCATCGTCGCAAACAGGACCTGTTCCTTGGGTTATAGTGATTCGATTCAGTAAAGCAGAATGTTTTCCAACTACAATTAACTATTTGTTGTCAGGGCATTTTAGACTCTTTGTCTGCATTTCCTGGGCCTCATTCACTAGAAATCAAGGAGTCATCTTTCTTTGCTTGGCATGATCTAGTCATTATTTCTACTAGAACTTGCTTTGAGAAACAGTTATTTTAAATTGTTTTCTTCAAGGCAGTGTCTTATACCTTATCATATCTTATTGTCTTTAGACCTTGACTTCCTCCCTAGAGGGCAAGGATAGTGAGCCAAGCAGATGTTTTCTTATCAAGAATTCATAGCAGACCATAACAGACCTATTTATCCCATATTAGCATATCTCGTTAACTGTCTCAAGGACACAGACTGAATTGTTTTTGAAAAGGGGTCTCAAAAACCTCATCTTTTGGAGAAGAAATATTCCCAAGCAACTGCTTTCTTAACTCTCCTTTCTCTGTGGAAAATGAATGAAAATAAAATCTGAGTTGTCGCTGTCCATTTGAGCACTTTGCTTGGTCTGAATTCCTGCAATGATCACTAATATGAGGACCCATGTAAGCCTGGGCCCAGGTAGGGAGGCTGATTAGAGCAGGGAGTGACACTGTCTTATTCTGTGTGTAGATTTAATATTTAGCAAGTACCTATCAGTAGTGCCCATGCTAAGTGCTTTATGTATATTTTCTTATTAATCACAGCAGCCTCTGAGATACATACTGCTATAATCTTGACTTCATTTTTCATATGAGAAATCTGAAGCATAAAATGATCCAAAACAGTATCCACTTGTGATAGCTGGTAAGCCTCAGACATAGGAGTACAGATCAGTCCTGTGTGACTTGGAGCCCTCCCTTTTCCATTAAAACATGCTGTATGATTTAGCAAGAAACTAACTCACTCCTAGGCACATGGTGAGTACTGAATAAATGACCCTCAGGTAATGAGTATAACTGAGACTGAATGCATTGCTGCTGGGGAAGAATACTGAGACAGCAAAGTTCTATTATCCTGTATCTGAATTCATGACATGTCACCCACGCCTGTCTTAGGGTGCCAAATGGCAGGTGGTATTGTTTTAAATTAAGGAAAATTTAAATAAATTTTAGTTTTGATCTTTTAATGAGAATTTTATGACACTCTAGAGAACATACCCAGATTCTTGAGTATTTTCCATCTTCCTAAAATAATGCTTTATTTTCTTTTACATTTCTCTTGTTACTTACCCCCTTTGGCTTACCAGATTAAATCTAAACCTCTTGGTCCTGTATTTAAGGTGGTCTGTAATATGGAAGCGCCATCTCATCTGCTCGGGAACTTTGGTGTTCTTTTACAACTATTGCCTTACTGCCGCCTCTATAAATGCACACTAACACAATGCACGCACACACAACCCACTTTCCTCCTAGTCTTATGCCATTAACTTTATTGGGAATGTCGTTCTCTTTCATCTAGAATTCTACTTGCAGGTATCAATTTTTTTGTAACCACAATACTTGGAATATGATAAAATCCATGTTTATTTATTTATATTGTTGAAGTAAAATTAAATCCAATTTGAGCAACCATTCATCAACTGGTGAAAAGTTCAAAGCCAGTCATTTGGGAGTTTTATGGGAGTGTTTTTTCCCTTCCTATGATTGAAGTAGAGTTTAAAGAGCTTTGGAGTATCCCCAAGAGTCATTATTGCCTGCTGCTTCCTGTAGTCACCTGATGGTGCTTTAATTCTGGTTCTCCACTGTCTAGCCTCTGCCCTGGCCCCCTAAAGTATTAGGTTGGCCAAAATATCTCATGGAAAAACCTGAACAAAGTTTTTGGTCAACCCAATATTGGCTCAATCAGTAAAGAAATCGCCTGCAATGCAGGAGACCTGGGTTTGATCCCTGGGTCAGGAAGATCCTCTGGAGAAGGGAATGAAGACCCACTCCAGTATTCTTGCCTGGAGAATTCCATGGACAGAGGAGCCTGGTGGGCTACAGTCCATGGGGTTACAAAGAGTCACACAGGACTGAGCTACTAACACTTTCACTTTCAATATTTCTTAATTTCCAGGCTTCATGCCTTGTTCAACCTTGTTCTCCAAGCCTTGAAGGCTAGGAGCTCTGATGGTAATTTGACTCAGTTCTACTGAACTTAGTCAACAAGAAATCATCAAGACTCACAATTTATAGTCATATGGTGCTTTTTGCAGGTTCTCATTCTATCATTCTCATTCAATTTAGTGTCTCATTCAGTTCACTGTAAGGCCTAGATCGCCTCTAATTTTGGCACTCATTATACCAGTCTCTAGTGATCTATGTGCATAAGGAGATCAACCTGTTTCCCTTCAACCTTTGAGCCACCAAACAACTGTTCTTTCTGTGGTATCAATAAATCACAAAATTGACCACAAATTGTTTTCTTTTTAAAATAAAAAGATATTTTTGCTGCGTCAAATCTTAGTTGTGGCATGTGGACTCTTTGTTGCAGCTGAGGACTCTCTAGTTGTGGCACATGAGCTCAGTAGCCCTGTTGCATGTTGGGATCCTAGTTCCTTGACCAGGGATTGAACCTGTGTCTCCTCCATTGGAAGGCAGATTCTTAACCACTGGACCACCAGGCAAGTCCCTGGCCACTAGTTATTTTCATCCTTCTAACTGTGCCCCTGGCACAGTAACTTTGAGGTTGTTTTCATTACGAGATTAAGTCATTTTCTCTGCTGCTTAAATCTGGGCTTGGTCATGTGAACTGGATCAGCTAATGTGATATTAGCCAATGTGACACAAACAAGAAGCCTGAAAAGTACTTGAACTTCGGTGCTTGCTCTTTCTTGCTGTTCTTGGCACCAAGTACTTTACCATATAAAGAAGTTCAAATGAACCTTCTAGAGAATTAAGAGGCCACATGGAGGGGAAGTAAGGTATTATAGCCAAAAGGCTATAGACTTCCAGAGAAGAGAGTGAGGTTCTTCTGATGAATGCATCTTCCTCCTGATGTGCAGCTGGAAACTTAAGTGAGGACCATCAAGACTGGCTGAGCCAACTTAGCACAAAGGAGGTACCTAGCAAAAAGTCGAACTGTATAACAGCTATTGTTTTTATTCTCTATATTATTTTCCAGGATTGCTTTAACAAAGTACCACAGATTGAGTTACTTAAACAGCAAAAATTTATTTTGTCACAGTTCTTGAGACTAGAAGTCTCAAGACTAGAAGTGATCAAAGTGTCAGTAGCATTGTTTCTTCTGAGGCTCACCCCTTGGGTTATAGATGTCTGCCTTCTTCACATGTCTTCACATGGTTTTCCTTCTATACCTGTGGGTTCTAATCTCCTCTTCTTATAAGGACACCATTCATATTGGATTAGAGTACATCCTAAAGACCTCATTTTAACTTAATTGCCTTTTTAAAGATCTTATCTCCAAGTACAGTCATATGCTGAAGTACTAGCCATTAGGACTTCAGCATATGATTTTATATTTTTGGCAGGTTGAGGGCAGAAGTTAGCCCAGGACAGTCAATAACTTGTCGTTCTCTCTATGGGACTTCCTCACTCAAGCAAGATTATCTATAGGATGTCAATCTGTCACTTAATCTAAGCTGTAAAATCTCATTTATTCCTCCTCTGAAACTAAAGAGTCCCTAGATCTCTAAGACTCTTTTCTTTATTCCGTGGTGGTAAAGAAATTTGCTCATTAGACTATAAAGTTAATAAATTATAACACAAAATACTAACCCTTCAGTGCCCTGTGCCATGGAATGTTCCTTAACTATCCCAACTCTGATATCCCAACTCTCTTCTCTTCTCTTCTCTGAATTTCCATAGTACCGCCACATGCCTACCACGCCACCTGGTACTTGACATATACTGTCACACATTGTGATCTTAGTTCACGGTGTGATTTCTCATCAAGTAGACAGTGAATTCAGTGAGTAGAGCTCTATCAAATAAATTTATGCTTCTGATATAAAAGCTGGCCACAACTGACACTCTGGACCCTCAGAGCTCAGCAGTGTTATATCTTTCAGTCTAAGATTCTAATGGCACCTCTTTTTGTCTTAATTTGTGTATGGTCTGAACTTCCTATTTTCCTTGGTGAAATAAGAAGACACTGTATTTCACTTGTTTTGTCATCATAGAAATGACCCTGAGTTTTTAGTCCTTACAGTGGGCTTCAGAAAGGAGATAACCTAGAATACTAACAATGCTTAGTGTTAGTGCTATGTATTTTGAATTTCACAAATATTATTCAAGCAGCAAAAATAGCTCCTGTAAATATATTTAATTATTTAAATTCAGATGATTAAATTGCCATATTGCATATTATATCTAAAGCTAAACTTGGAACATCTATTTTTCCCTCCCATTTAAGGTGCATAAGAAAATATAAGGCAATCTTCAACCTCAGAGGCTTTATGGCAGTTATTTCTTGCACACCAGAGAGGTTCCAATAAACATGCAAGATAGAAAATGATGTTTTTTATATCCTAGTTAGAAAGAAAACAGGTGCTATTATAGCTATTGACTGCAAGAAGCAATATCACTAAGCTAATTGAAACCGGAAATCTTGAGTATCTAGCAAGCTGCTACAAATAGGTCTGCTCTGAGCTACAGACAGTTCTGACACATGCAAAGGGACTTGTCTCTAAAGAACCTGGAAATGCAGTGGATGACTTCCTATCCTACTAAATGGTGCCCCTGACTCGAGCCATTCAGGCTATCTGTACCTTACTTCCTCTGGCCTCTATGTCTACCATGACCTGAAAATGGCCCTTTCCTTTTTTTTCCAACAATCTCTTTCCATAACTATTTCAATAGCTAGTATAGAAATTACCTTCTTGAATAAATGTGTGCTGTGCTTAGTTGCTCAGTCATGTCCAACTCTTTGTGACCCTATGGACTGTAGCCTGACAGGCTCCTCTGTCCATGGGGATTCTCCATGCACAAATACTGTAGTGGGTTGCCATGCCCTCCTCCAGGGGATCTTCCCAACCCAGGGATCGAACCCAGGTATCCTGTATGGCAGATGGATTCTTTACCTTCTGAGCCACCAGAGAGTATTTGCCATTATACTGTGTGCTAAATCCTATTCTAAATATTTCAGTATATTAGCTCACTTAATCCTTAAAAGACACTTACTCCTTGGAAGAAAAGTTATGACCAACCTAGATAGCATATTCAAAAGCAGAGACATTACTTTGCCAACAAAGGTCTGTCTAGTCAAGGCTATGGTTTTTCGAGTGGTCTGTGAAGAAAGCTGAGTGCCGAAGAATTGATGCTTTTGAACTGTGGTGTTGGAGAAGACTCTTGAGAGTCCCTTGGACTGCAAGGAGATCCAACCAGTCCATTCTGAAGGAGATCAGCCCTGGGATTTCTTTGGAAGGAATGATGCTAAAGCTAAAACTCCAGTACTTTAGCCACCTCATGCTAAGAGTTGACACTGGAAACGACTCTGATGCTGGGAGGGATTGGGGGCAGGAGGAGAATGGGACGACAGAGGAAGAGATGGCTGGATGGCATCACTGACTCGATGGACGTGAGTCTGAGTGAACTCCGGGAGTTGGTGATGGACAGGGAGGCCCGGCGTGCTGCAATTCATGGGGTCGCAAAGAGTAGGACATGACTGAGCACCTGAACTGAACTGAATCCTTTCAATAATCTGATGACTATTATTATTCTTAGTTTTTGTGTAGAAGGTAACCAGTCACATGGAGGCTAAGCAAACCCAGGACATTTATCCATAGACCTCTTGTTGTTAAGCAGGATATCATTATGCAACCTATGATGAATTTATTCTGTACTCTATTTATGCTTATGTATACATTTTTAGATATTTTTAATGTGTACTGTATTACAGGAACTGTTATTTACTCATAAATGTTTTATAAATGTTATATCAATTAGCCATCAAACCTCTCTGCAATAAGGATACAGGAACTGGAAACTTGCGTATTTATACTTTGCACAGTTTTATGAAGATTTTTAGAGGTAAAATTATCAAAACCCTTTAAATTGCTCATAAAGAAAAATATACATGGTTTTGTGTGTGTATGATAATTCTTATGCATGCTAAATTTGAGAATCCCTGAGCTGAAACCACTGCACAGTTGCACTCATTTCACATGCTAGTAAAGTAGTGCTCAAAATTCTCCAAGCCAGGCTTCAGCAATACGTGACCATGAACTTCCAGATGTTCAAGCTAGTTTTAGAAAAGGCAGAGGAACCAGAGATCAAATTGCCAACATCTGCTGGATCATTGAAAAAGCAAGAGAGTTCCAGAAAAAACATCTATTTCTGCTTTATTGACTATGCCAAAGCCTTTGACTGTGTGGATCACAATAAACTGTGCAAAATTCTTCAAGAGACTGGAATATCAGACCACCTGACCTGCCTCTTGAGAAACCTGTATGCAGGTCAGGAGGCAACTGTTAGAACTGAACATGGAACAACAGACTGGTTCCAAATAGGAAAAGGAGTACATCAAGGCTGTATACTGTCACCCTGCTTATTTAACTTCTATGCAGAGTACATCATGAGAAATGCAGGGCTGGAAGAAGCACAAGCTGGAATCAAGATTGCTGGGAGAAATATCAATAACCTCAGATATGCAGATGACACCACCCTTATGGCAGAAAGTGAAGAGGAACTCAAAAGCCTCTTGATGAAAGTGAAAGAGGAGAGTGAAAAAGTTGGCTTAAAGCTCAACATTCAGAAAACGAAGATCATGGCATCTGGTCCCATCACTTCATGGGAAATAGATGGGGAAACAGTGGAAATAGTATCAGACTATATTTTTTGGGGCTCCAAAATCACTGCACATGGTGACTGCAGCCATGAAATTAAAAGATGCTTACTCCTTGGAAGGAAAGTTATGACCAACCTAGATAGCATATTCAAAAGCAGAGACATTACTTTGCCAACAAAGGTCTGTCTAGTCAAGGCTATGGTTTTTCCTGTGGTCATGTATGGATGTGAGAGTTGGACTGTGAAGAAAGCTGAGCGCCGACGAATTGATGCTTTTGAACTGTGGTGTTGGAGAAGACTCTTGAGAGTCCCTTGGACTGCAAGGAGATCCAACCAGTCCATTCTGAAGGAGATCAGCCCTGGGATTTCTTTGGAAACAATGATGCTAAAGCTGAAACTCCAGTACTTTGACTACCTCATGTGAAGAGTTGACTCATTGGAAAAAACTCTGATGCTGGGAGGGACTGGGGGCAGGAGGAGAAGGGGACGACAGAGGATGAGATGGCTAGATGGCATCACCGACTTGATGGGCATGAGTTTGAGTGAACTCCGGGAGTTGGGGATGGACAGGGAGGCCTGGCGTGCTGTGCTTCATGGGGTCGCAAAGAGTCGGACATGACTGAGTGACTGAACTGACTGACTGAGCTATACTAAGGGAAGTAACAAAAACAATAGGAAACATTATGTGCTGACGCCAAAAAGTTCAAGGCATATTGTCTTGGAAATTGCTACCGAGTCCCTAGAAAAGGATGGAGGGTGAGTAGAGAATTCTCAAGTGTGGCTGATATTTTACTTTATACTAGCTGAATATTAGTTCTTCATAAGTTTAATATGTGTTATCAAATTTGTTTCACATGAGGATTATATAAAATAATATAATTGTACCTCAGGGTAATTGATGTATTAAGTTATAAAATTTAGCTGCTAAGTCAAATGCACACATATAATGTAACTGTACTCTAATTTTATTATCCTTATTTTATATATGAGAAAATTGAAATTCCAAGTTATTAGGTAACTTGCCCAAAATCACCCAACTTTGAAGCGATGAGAGTTGGTTCCAGTCTGATTCCAAAGCACATTCTGTTGCCACTATAATGGGTTGCACTTAGCATGGTGTGTGCCATGGCAGTTAAGAGGTCTGGCACTGAATCTAGATTGCCTGCATTGAAGTCTAGTGTATCACTTACTTGAGTGTGAGAAAATCTCTATGCTTCAGTTTCCTTGCCTATAATATACGGATGGTGGAGATAATCATAATATTACACCTACTTTATAATGTGAGAATGAAACGAAAATGAAAGTTTACATAAAACACTTTGAAATGCATGGCATGTGGTAAGTGCTCAATACCTTCTGTTATTAATTATCTAGTTTGTGTCCACAAGACCAATTTCAATGGCATGAAGCAGGGGAGAAACGTAGGAAATCTACCCTGATTTCACTTTTATGAACTTTTGCGTCCTGTGTCAACCATGAAACAATGACAGGAAGACAGAGCTTTGATTCCAGTGCTCTGGTATCGAATAATGACCAAACTTGCTATGTTCCTAGTTAAAGAGACCTGATAGAAATGTCTACTTCCATAATGGCCTCCCTAAATCTGTGAATACAGATGCACTTGTTATATAAATAGCATACCTAAACATATCAGGCTAGGAAGCAGATGGAGACTGTACATAATTGTGCTAACATTTATGTTGTCAATGTACTCTCCTGAGCCATCATTACAAGAATCTTTGGGATCTCATCCCCCGCTCTTTGGAAGGCTGTAATTCCCATCAACAGTGGCACAAATTACATATTTGCATCAGGAGATGCATAAACTTCAAACAACCTGTCAGAATGAATATGCCTGGGCTGTAGTTTGATAAACAAATGTATTACAAGGAACTCAAGCAAACCCCCTCCTCCCACTTCCTTGTGGAATGATCAAAACAGTTGTAAATTTTAAACAATGTAGATCATCAAATCATGCATCACTGCGCCTGATTTTTTCCCTGGGGTTGCTGATGTAGGCATGGTGCCAGGGGAGCCTGAGGCCTTGTGGAGGCTAGTTAGTGATAAAATTATGAAGGGAAGGGTTTGGATTCTATCTGAAAGAAGTGGAGAATACAGCAGCAGTGACCACAGGGGTATTGAGAATAAGTTTCTGTTTGAGTGCTCAGTTGCTCAGTCGTCTCCAACTCTTTGCGACCCCATGGACCATAGCCCACCAGGCTTCTCTGTGCATGGAATTTCCCAGGCAAGAATACTGGACTGGTTTGCCATTTAAAGGGCTGGTAAATGTTACTCTAGAGCAACATTTCCTTAACAAGAGATGGACATCAGAATTACTTCAGGAGATGTTATCAAACACAATCACCAAATTTTAAAAATTTATTTATTTCTTTTAACTGGAGGATAATTACAATATTGTAGTCATTTTTGCCATACATTGACATGAATCAGCCATGGGTGTACATGTGTTTCACATCCTGAACTTCCCTCCCACCTCCCTCCCCATTCCATCCCTCAGGGTCAACCCAGTGCACCAGCCCTGAGCACCCAGTCTCATGCATCAAACCTGGATTGGCGATCTGTTTCACATATGATAACATACGTGTTTCAATGTTATTCTCTCAAATCATCCCACCCTCGCCTTCTCCCACAGAGTCCAAAAGGCTGTTCTCTACATCTGTGACTCTTTTGTTGTCTCACATGTAGGGTTATTGTTACCATCTTTCTAAATTCCATATATATGCATTAGTATAGTGTATTGGTGTTTTTCTTTCTAATTTACTTCACTCTGTATAATAGGTTCCAGTTTCATCCACCTCAGAACTGATTCAAATGTATTCTTTTTAATGGCTGAGTAATATTCCATTGTGTATATGTACCACAGCTTTCTTATCCATTCATCTGGTGATGGACATCTAGGTTGCTTCCATGTCCTAGCTATTATAAACAGTGCTGCAATGGACATTGGGGTACACATATCTCTTTCAATTCTGGTTTCCTCTGTGTGTATGCCCAGCAGTGGGATTGCTAGGTTATATGGCAGTTCTATTTCCAGTTTTTTAAGGAATCACCACACTGTTCTCCATAATAGTTGTACTAGTTTACATACCCGCCAACAGTGTAAGAGGGTTCCCTTTTCTCCACACCCTCTCCAGCATTTATTGTTTGTAGACTTTTTGATAGCAGCCATTCTGGCCAGTGTGAGACAGTACCTCATTCTGATTTTGATTTGCATTTCTCTGACAATAAGTGATGTTGAGCATCTTTTTATGTGTTTGTTAGCCATCTGTATGTCTTCTTTGGAGAAATCTCTGTTTAGTTCTTTGCCCCATTTTTTGATTGGGTCGTTTGTTTTTCTGGAATTGAGCTGCAGGAGCTGCTTGTATATTTTTGAGATTAATTCTTTGTAAGTTGCTTCATTTGCTATTATTTTCTCATATTCTGAAGACTGTCTTTTCACTTTCTTTATAGTTAACTTCGTTGTGCAAAAGTTTTTAAGTTTAATTAGGTCCCATTTGTTTATTTTTGCTTTTATTTCCAATATTCTGGGAGGTGGGTCATAGAGGACCCTGCTGTGATTTATGTCAGAAAGTGTTTTGCCTATCCTTTCCTCTAGGAGTTTTATAATTTCTGATCTTAGGTTTAGATCTTTAATCCATTTTGAGTTTATGTTTGTGTATGCTGTTAGAAAGTGTTCTAGTTTCATTCTTTTACAAGTGGTTGACCAATTTTCCCAGCACGACTTGTTAAAGAGATTGTCTTTTCTCCATTGTACATACTTGCGTCCTCTGTGAAAAATAAGCTGCCCATAGGTGCATGGATTTATCTCTGGGCTTTCTATTTTGTTCCATTGATCTATATTTCTGTCTTTGTGCCAGAACCATACTATCTTAATGACGGTAGCTTTGTAGTATAGTCTGAAGTCAGGCAGCTTGATTCCTCCAGTTCCATTCTTCTTTCTCAAGATTGCTTTGGCGATTCAAGGTTTTTTGTATTTCCATACAAACTGTGAAATTATTTGTTCTACTTCTCTGAAAAATACCATTGGTAGCTTGATAGGCATTGCATTGAATTTATAGATTGCTTTGGGTTGTATACTCATTTTAACTATATTGATTCTTCCCATCCATGAACATGGTATATTTCTCCATCTATTTGTTTCCTCTTTGATTTCTTTCATCAGTGTTTTACAGTATTCTATATATAGGTCTTTTGTTTCTTTAGGTAGATATATTCCTAAGTATTTTATTCTTTTCATTGCAATGATGAATGGATTTGTTTCCTTAATTTCTCTTTCTGTTTTCTCATTATTAGTGTGTAGGAATACAAGGGATTTCTGTGTGTTAATTTTATATCCTGAAACTTTACTATATTCATTGATTAGCTCTAATAACTTTCTGGTGGAGTCTTTAGGGTTTTCTATGCAGAGGATCATGTCATCTGCAAACAGTAAGAGTTTTACTTCTTTTCCAATCTGAATTCCTTTTATTTCTTTTTTTTCTCTGATTGCTATGGCTAAATCTTCCAAAACTACGTTGAATAGTAGTGGTGAGAGTGGGCACCATTGTCTTGTTCCTGACTTTAGGGCAAATGCTTTCAATTTTTCATCATTGAAGACAATTTTTGCTGTGGGTTTGTCATATATAGCTTTTATTATGTTGAGGTATGTTCTTTCTAGTTCTGCTTTCTGGAGGGTTTTTATCATAATTGGATGTTGAATTTTGTCAAAGGCTTTCTCTGCATCTATTGAGATAATCATATGATTTTTATCTTTCAGTTTGTTAATGTGGTGTATCACATTGATTGATTTGTGAATATTAAAGAATCCTTGCATCCCTGGAATATAGCCCACTTAGTCATGATGTTTGATCTTTTTAATATGTTATTGGATTCTGTTTGCTAGAATTTTGTTAAGAATTTTTGTAGCTATATTCATCAGTTATATTTGCCTGTAGTTTTCTTTTTTTGTGGCGTCTATGTCAGGTTTTGGTGTTAGGGTGATGGTACCCTCATAGAATCAGTTTGGAAGTTTACATTCCTCTGCAATTTTCTGGAAGAGTTTGAGTAGGCTAGGTGTTAGCTCTTCTCTAAATTTTTGGTAGAATTCAGCTGTGAAGCAGTCTGGTCTTGGGCTTTTGTTTGCTAGAAGATATCTGATTACAGTTTCAATTCCCATGATTGTGATGGATCTGTTAAGATTTTCTATTTCTTCCTGGTTCAGTTTTGCAAAGTTATACTTTTCTAAGAATTTGTCCATTTCTTCCAAGTTGTCCATTTTATTGGCATATAATTGCTGATAGTAGTCTCTTAGGATCCTTTGTATTTCTATGTTGTCTGTTGTGATTTCTCCATTTTCATTTCTAATTTTGTTGATTTGATTCTTCTCCCTTTGTTTCTTGATGAGTCTAGCTAATGGTTTGTCTATTTTATTTGTTCTCTCAAAGAACCAGCTTTTGGCTTTGTTGATTTATGCTATGGTCTCCTTTGCTTTTCTTCACTTATTTCTGCCCTAGTTTTTATGATTTCTTTCCTTATACTAACCCTGGGGTTCTTAATTTATTCCTTTTCTAGTTGCTTTAGGTGTAGAGTTATGTTATTTATTTGACTTTTCTTGTTTCTTGAGGTAAGCTTGTATTGCTCTGAACCTTCCCCTTAGCACTGCTTTTACCGAATCCCATAGGATTTTTGTTGTTGTGTTTCTTTTTCATTTGTTTCTATGCATATTTTGATTTCTTTTTTGATTTATTCTGTGATTTGTTGGTCATTGAGAAGTGTGTTGTTTAGCCTTCATATGTTGGTATTTTTAAAAGTTTGTTTTTCCTGTCACTGTAGTTGACATCAAATCTTACTGCATTGTGATCAGAAAAGATGCTTGGAATGATTTCAATTTTTTTTTCAGGCCCGGTCCTTACCCTAAGCAATGCTACTCGCACCTCCCTATTCAGCCCCACTTGCTGGTGGCGGACGCGAGTGTCTGGGCTACTTCTCTGCTGGGAGTTGCCATTAGGCATGTAATCTGTTGGTTTTATTTATTTTTCCTCCCGGTTTTGTTGCCCTCTGAGATTCCAAAACTCCCCACAGACCTGCTGGTGAGAGGGTTTTCTGGTGTTTGGAAACTTCTCCTCTTTCTCGACTTGTTCCCTGGGATGGGTCTCCATCCCCAACTCTTTTGTCTCTCTTTTTATCTTTTATATTTTATCCTACCTCCTTTTTTTTTTTAATTTTATTTTATTTTTAAACTTTACAATATTGTGTTAGTTTTGCCAAATATCGAAATGAATCTGCCACAGGTATACCTGTGTTCCCCATCCTGAACTCTCTTCCCTCCTCCCTCCCCGTACCCTCCCTGTGGGTCGTCCCAGTGCACCAGCCCCAAGCATCCAGTATCGTGCATCGAACCTGGACTGGTGACTCGTTTCATACATGATATTATACATGTTTCAATGCCATTCTCCCAAATCTCCCCACCCTCTCCCTCTCCCACAGAGTCCATAAGACTGATCTATACATCAGTGTCTCTTTTGCTGTCTTGTATACAGGGTTATTGTTACTATCTTTCTAAATTCCATATATATGCGTTAGTATATTGTATTGGTGTTTTTCTTTCTGGCTTACTTCACTCTGGATAATAGGCTCCAGTTTCATTCACCTCATTAGAACTGATTCAAATGTATTCTTTTTAATGGCTGAGTAATACTCCATTGTGTATATGTACCACTGCTTTCTTATCCATTCATCTGCTGATGGACATCTAGGTTGCTTCCATGTCCTGGCTATTATAAACAGTGCTGCGATGAACATTGGGGTACACGTGTCTCTTTCCCTTCTGGTTTCCTCAATGTGTATGCCCAGCAGTGGGATTGCTGGATCATAAGGCAGTTCTATTTCCAGTTTTTTAAGGAATCTCCACACTGTTCTCCATAGTGGCTGTACTAGTTTGCATTCCCACCAGCAGCTTCTGCACAACAACGGAAACTATTAGCAAGGTGAAAAGGCAGCTATCCTACCTCCTTTTGAAGACAATGGGCTGCCTTTCTGGGTGCCTGGTCTCCTCTGCCAGCATTCAGAACTTGTTTTGTGGAATTTGCTCAGCGTTCAAATGATCTTTCAATGAATTTGTAGGTCAGAAAGTGGTCTCCCCATCCTATTCCTCCACCATCTTCTGGTTCCCTTCCCACAATCACCAAATTTTATCTGAGACTGACTGAATAAGAATGTCTAGGGTGAGAATAACTTTATTTTAAAAATTGACAGCTCATCAGATGGTCCTTCTCTGTACCCTAGATTAACAACCACTGTTTAATGAACTTCAGGATCCATCAGGATTACAAAGGGGCAGAAAATATAGAAATCAAGTCCTTTACTCAGCCTCAGTTTCTGATTTAATAGATCTCATTGTAGTCACAGGAGTCTGCACAGTCAGGTTGAAGTTAGCCTGTGAGTTTTGAGGAAGTCATGGATTAGAGCATGATGACAGTGAAGTTTTTGATCCTTTGAAAAGTGTGGTATATTTCAGAGTTAAATGGCAAGACATTCAGTAAATATCTGTCTTATATGACACTGAGCTAGACTTTTCTGTACTTGGGAGTGGGGATGGAAATGAAGCATAAAACACGACTCTTGTATAAGAGAATTTTTCTGTATTCCTGAGGAGATATATTTTGTCTGCAGAGATCAAGACACACTATCCTTTTCATAGAGCTAGATTTTGGGTTTTAGGAGGTTGGTGAACCTGGTGGATCAAGAGTTAGAAGCTCAATATGAACCTTTCCACAGCTCCATTAGCTAATTCTCCACATGCCAAAAACTTCTCTATGGGTCTTCTCAATATCCAGCTGGCACCCTGGGCTGTAGACACCATCAAAATTCTGGAAGTAGATAGTTTACTTTGAGAGGGTTGACTTTTCAAGTTAGACTTCCTCATTTCTTTCCCTCCTCTCCCTGTCATTCCTTTCACTCTAGTAAAGATACTGCCTCTTACCTCCCCCACAAAGAGGTGTAAATTGCACTCCCTGGGATGCTTCAATGAGATTATCAGTCCAAGAAAGAACACCTTTTCACTCCAGAAGTGTAATTGCACTTTGTATGGGGGAATGAACAAATATAATGTCTATGCCATTTTCAGTTGTGGCCTGAGGCTAAGGCATTTTAGCCCTTTGGGGTAATTTTGTCTTGTCACATTGGTTTCCACTCTGCATTTTGCATCTTTTACCGGTATTCGTGGCCATCCATTTTGTGCTACAAAGGCAACCATTACTGTCAGGAACCAATGTGTTTTTGTGAAATCAAGTGGAAGATTGGTTGTTTTATTCTAAGTCACAGCTCTCCAGTGACAAGCTACCTTGTTGGCTTTTTTTTTTTTTTTTCCTTGCTCGAAGCTTGAGTCAGTTTTCATAGATCTTTATTCTCCTGCCCTGAATTCTATCTTGACTTACAGACTCTTAAATATATTACACTTTATATCAATATCCTAAAGAGGAAAAGATATTTTCTGTAGGCAAATGCTTGCTTTGTCTTTTTTCAACATTTTGACTTCCATATTCTCATTGGATTACCACAATGCTTCTCAGATATAGGTCAAGTAGAGGCAGCTACTCCTAGTCTACAGATAAGGAAATTGCAGAACCGTGTTTAAGTGATATTTTCCTGGTCACACACTTCAGTACTAAAATATACTAAAGATGAGAATCCAGGTCATCTCACTTCTGGTTCACATCTTTTCGTACGATTTTAAGATGAATTAGCATTTCTATAATGGCTTCCCAGTTGGCACCAGTGGTAAAGAAACTACCTGCAAATGTAGAAGACATAAGAGATTCAGGTTCAATCTGGGTCAGGAAAATCCCCTGGAAGAGGGCATGACAACTTGCTGCAGTATTTTTGCCCAGAGGATCCCCTGGACAAAGGAGCCTGCTAGGCTACAGTCCATAGGGTCACAAAAAATCAGATACAACTGAAGTGACTTAACAATTCTGGAAATGTATAAGGTTAAATGGTAGAGACCTAGCCTATATCATTCTTCACATCTTTATGAATGAAACTCTTGAGTTATTATTTGCCAGCATATATTCAGCTATAAAATTATAATTCCTAGTGTGTAAGAGATGGTTCATTTAAAATCTACTTTTTCTGTTCCTAAGCACACAGCTGGACTCGTGTCCTAGCCTCCTGTGCTATTAGTTTTCATTATGTTGGCTGAGTGGTTGCCAGGGGAGTGTGAATAGAGAGGAATGCCTGCCAATTCTGGGTCTAGGCTTTTAATTAAATGTATCTCCATCCACATTCTTTATCCCTTTTCACATTCCAGATGTAATATAGGTGATGAGGCTTTGCTGCTAAGTTGCTTCAGTCGTGTCTGACTCTGTGCGACCCCATAGAGGGCAGCCCACCAGGCTCCCCCATCCGTGAGATTCTCCAGGCAAGAACACCGGAGAGGGTTGCCATTTCCTTCTCCAATGCATGAAAGTGAAAAGTGAAAGTGAAGTCGCTCAGTCATGTCTGACTCTAGCGACCCCATGGACTGCAGCCTACCAGGCTCCTCTGTCCATGGGATTTTCTAGGCAAAAGTACTGGAGTGAGGTGCCATTTTAGGGAATGACAAAGCCACAGGATGGAAGGAGCCTGGATTCTAGAATCTCCATGTGGAAGAGAGCTGCTGGCAACATCTGCTTTAGTTAGGTGGTGAGCATATACTTCTATTGAGGTTAGAGTCATTCCTTTTGGATCTGTTTAATGCAATAGCTTGATCTATTCAGACATTTTTGTAGATTGATTCAGCTGTATGACAAAGTTCAGAAAAGTGATATGGACATAAAATTTATTGGGGGAAATTTCTGTGATGGTTCATGAAACAAGGGTCAAATAGGTAGGTAATGTATCACTCCTCCAATTAAAAAAAAATGCTCCCCACCCCTTTGAATGTGGATATAATGTCTGGACCTTCAACAGTCATATTAGAACATTAAGTGGATTCAAAGATAATGCATGAAGATTGGTGAACCAGTTATATGGAAGGATTCTCTGTCATTGATTGCCCCCATGGTACCACCACGGGCTTCCCAGGTGGTTCAGTGGTAAAGAATACACCTGCCAGAGCAGGAGACGCATGAGACAAGGGTTTCATCCCTGGGTCAGAAAAATTCCCTGGAGGAGGAAATAGCAACCTGCCTCAGTATTCTTGCCTGGAAAATTCCATGGACAGAGGAGCCTGGCAGGCTACAGTCCATGAGGTCTTAGAGAGTCAGACACGACTGAGCACATACGCACCTTGACACCACCATACTAGCTTTAGATTGTTGATTGGACTTTTTATGTGAAAAAAATAACCCTTGATACTTTAATTAGTGTTGTTTCAGGTTTTCTGTAGAGGCAAATAAACCTAATGTAGATAAAAATGCAGACCACACATTTCCTGTCATAGAATTGAATGACCCTGTAGGTTCAAACCTAATGCTCTCCACCAAACATCCAGTATTAACTAGCTAGAAAATCTGAAATCCCCTACCACAGGGCTCAGCCCTTTTGTACAAATCTCTGGTTCTCTAAGTGTGGTTCTTTGACACCATCTATGAGCTTGTTAGAAATGTAGACTTGGGGGCTTCACTCTGAGTCACTTAGTTAGAATTACTGAAAATGGAATCCAAGAAACTCTTTTGTCAAGTTCTCTAGGTGATTCTTATGCAATGTAGAATGGGAGTGAGGCATTTTTGATAAAGCACATGTTGGTACTCAATTATATTTGAGTTGCATAATCATTAACAAATTTACATGGATTTACTGATTCTCAATACAGTTCAATTCAGTTCAGTTGCTCAGTCATGTCTGGCTCTTTGCGACCCCATGAACCGCAGCACGCCAGGCCTCCCAGTCCATCACCAGTTCCCGGAGTTTACCCAAACTCATGTCCATTGAGTTGGTGAGGCCATCCAACCATCTCATCCTCTGTCATCCCCTTTTCCTCCTGCCCTCAATCTTTACTAGCATCAGGGTCTTATCAAATGAGTCAGCTCTTCGCATCAGGTGGCCAAAGTATTGGAGTTTCAGCTTCAACATCAATCCTTCCAATGAACACCCAGGACTGATCTCCTTTAGGATGGACTGGTTGGATCTCTTTGCAGTCCAAGGGACTCTCAAGAGTGTTCTCCAACACCACAGTTCAAAAGCATCAATTATTCTGTGCTGAGCTTTCTTTATAGTCCAA